>NC_052505.1:63655108-63955108 GCF_014356525.2 Nilaparvata lugens
TCGTTATAAGCGAGCTCGCTTCTTACAAATAATATAAGCTAAGGGAATGCCATGGCGCTCGATAGATTGAGTAGAGAACTAAGCATAATTATTGAAAACTTCTGACATGTACGCGTCATTGATCACATATAACTGGATAGATTTTTTGAATGTTATAATCGGAGACGTATGAGAATATATACAGGAGAAAAACTCCTGAAGGAATAAAGGCTACAGGAGACTGATAAGATTTCAACATGCCCTCTTCTGGTCGGTCCTTAATCTGCTGATTCCAGTTCGCGAAACAAATATTAAAACTTGCCGGGAATGAAAAATGAAACGAATCCGAGCAGATAATTCTCAATCGGAGCGAAACAAGCATGATACTACGTTTTGCTTGAATCTGCATCGCAACAAATTTGTCTTTTCAGGTTTGAAATTGTGAGTGAGAGAGCGGGTGAGCTGGAAATGTGGATTGTCTCAAGAGGACAATTAAAAATGACAAATTCTGATGTCAGAAAGCGGTTTTCTTGTTCAGCTTCATGATTTGTTCCGCTCATTTGGATAATATCTTGCTGTGTTTAACGCCACTGCAAAATCTCGGCGCTGGTCTAAATTAATTCTCAAGGAACGAGTCTCGGCGTTAAATATCCTGTCACGGGGCAAGAATTTATTAGCGTGAGTGACACATTTATTATTGAAACTCAAATCCATTATCCTTATCTTCAATATTTATTTGGTACTCCAGCTGAACTCTCATCTACGTGGAGTTCATTGGAATGGATTATGAATGAATAATCAGCATATCTTTAGCATTTATCAGCTTTTATACAGGCAAATTCTCTTTGGAATTAGCGTTCTGAAAAAATAATGATTAGCAGCCTTTCTAAGTTGCTAACCTCATCTATTAGTTGAGAGAAGTGTTCAATAGAACATCGAGCTTTTCCACTCATTCAAGATTACTTCATAAATGAACTTTAAAGATGTGAATATTGATACTTATAAAAGCCCTTCCAATACTCATACTTTTTAGAAAGTTTTTCTTCATTCATAAGCATAGAGTATAGAATTCATATTCCATAAACTTTCTGTTCGTAAGCAACAAATCCTCTTTTCTCATAAGGTGACTCAAATCCTTGTTGAAAATATCAAATCGTCTCGTCTGTTGAGGTGTCAAGTTGACAAGGTTCTCGTCAACTCGTTTACTCTTCTAAGAGTAACATAGTTATTGTATTTTTCAATAGTGTTTAATGAGCTATTTAAAGTGAGGTGATAGCATCTCAACCTATCAAAAGCCAAAGTTACTCCAGTATCTATTGCATTGGTATGCAATGCATTTTGCTTTCTGTATCTATACTACTGTATATCTCTTTTCTGTATAGGGCTACTTTTATAGAAATAGAGAGAAAATAAAAATCTTAGTACCCTTTTTTGAAAATAGTGGCTAGAAGATGAGACTGTACTAATTCAACAAGTAATTTTTGTTTGATTGATAGATATCGGAACCGATTATAACAATTTTGACTGGATTGGGATTATAAATATCTCTTGAAAATAATTTATCTTTCGATTCCCTTAGTGAAGCACGGGTGCCCTGCTGGAGTTGTATAACCTTGTCAGTCTCTAGATCATTCGACAACCCAAGCAGCAAGGAAATGATTTGAAAGTGCTTGAAACTAATTGACAGTGATTTCAAATTTGTCACCTCATTTTAGGGCAAGTTAAATCATTTAAAAGTACTTTCCAATTACTTTTAATACTCCATGAAATGTCATTGAAGACCAATGATTGAAAATGATTTATAAATTACCTCAAATGATTTAGTGAAGTACTTTAAAGTACTTTTCAATCATTTGAAGACAAATGATTAAATTATGAAAATAAATTAATTTATTCTTGAATGATCAAGAATACATTATGCTCTGAGAAAATAGTCTCTAAAAAGTAATCTTGAAAATGGATAGGCTATGGGATTGATAAACAATGACAAGAACATTAAAATGAAGAGAATGAAACCGAGTGGATTGCCTTTATTGGTTAGGCTATGAGAAAATAGCAGGCAAATGAAACAGGACTTGGGAAAGAGAATGAGAAATATCCAGAGTCATGAGAGACTTCTCAAAAGGATTATAAACTTGAGGGTTCTTCTCTTTCTGCTTTTTTAAATTTATTATGATGGATGAGTTCGACCCAGAAAGAATAAGCTGGACTTGAATGGAAGTCCACATCTAAGAGGAGAACCCCATAAAGCCCCGTGAACTTTACTTGCACTTTTTTTACTATCGCTCCAAAGCCAGAAGAGAGAAAAGTGTCGTGAGTAGCATGCATACGTAATCAACCTTTTGCCTCGCCTTATCACATTATACTCGAGTCACATCAGCACAAATTTGTGCTGCTCAAAGAAGCAAAGGTGATAACAAAACAATTAAATACTGTCGTTTCGCACGCGATGGTAGCAAACCACTTCTCACCATTTAGAAGGGCACAGGGCCCACTTCATAGGCTACACCCTTTCACTTCCCTCTACAACAGCTAAAGCCAGCAATTACGAGCATGGAATGTCCGCCTGTTTCTTCATGAGATCTCTTCAGTCGAAAGCTTTTGATAAACAGAGTGTCTCTTTTTCCATATTTGTCTTCTTCAGAATACATGTGAGAGATATTCTGTTCTGTATAGAAACATATTTTGATTTTCATCTTCAGCTCTACGTTTTGTCGAGAAAAATGATTTTTCCAAGACATTATATAGAATATTTTGGGAGAGAGACAGTCAAATTAACAGTGCGAATGAAAATCATGTTTGGAGTTACTACTGAGTTCACCGTGTAGGATACTCCTCTATAATTGGAGGAATGTTTTTTCAAAGTGGATTGACTGAGATATTCTCTGTGAATTGTTTCAGGATTCAGCCCCAGAAAGAGTCAATCGAGGTATTTGTAACTGTAATAATCAGGCGAGGAGACTGTTGCGCGAAAGATTCCCGTCATGATAATCATAGCGTTATTCGACAATTGAACGTAATGCTAAATCACAAATTTAAATCTATTTTATGAATTAACTTACAACCTTTCGCGAGTCAACACGAAAGAAATTGAGCCAATCGATTCTCACTAATTCCAGCTTTCCCTAGAAGCTCTGTAAGTTCATCCTTCGAGGCTCAAGACAATTAGGAAGATCAGTGTTATTATAAATAATTAGTCGAGCATGAGCACCAAATAAGCTTCTTGATGTTGGGTTCAAGTTTGAGCTTGCACTAAGTTAATGTGGGCTGGTTTGGAGGATGAGTCGCATTTGTGGTTACTGAGACTCTGAGAGTGGTCGTTAATGACCGGTGCGGACCAGGAACAGGAAGGAACAGGAACTGTTACAGGAACAGGAGCACTTGAGACGAACAAATTAGTGATTGCACTTGAGGTGTTACGACGCTGAAGACACTGCAGTAATGGATTCAGAATTCGATTATCCAAGCGGGTCCAAGATACTGCAGGATACTGCAGGAGATTGCAGCAGTATTCAATCAGGTCTCATCGTTGAGCTGTTCACTATACATGGGCCAATTCGGAAAGAGCTAATTTCGTTTCGAATCAACTATGTAGATCGAGTAGGTACCCTATTTTATTGGCTGGATGTTTATTAACAATAACTTTCGTGGAATATATTAGTTTTTTTAAGCTATGGAAGGAGCGGGGAAAATAATATTGCAAATGATAATCAATGCAAAGGGAAGGTGAGAAGTATACCTGTGCTATAATTTCCTGCAGTAGCGTTCATAGAATTTCGATAGAGGAGATAGTAGTTATTCTCTGTTAGCAATATTTGTTGTGTGCTCAGGAATGATTCAGTAGCACTTATTCTGATTAGAATTCAAACAACTATCTTGAAATATTTATTGCATGTTTTTCAAGCTTGACTAAGAATATGAATGATCATTTTATATTATGTTAGAAGTGACCAATTTGTTTTGAAATGTGAATAGGATACGTTTTAGACTTTTAAGACGACAATTTTACCTTAATGTATTACGAACTAGGTTCAATGAGACTTATCTTGTCATGGATTATGGATTATTCCATTGAGAATATAGAGATAGAGTTTGAGATTGATTTATTCTAATTTATCTCATCATTTTCAACTGCAACTGGGATTATTTTTGGTATGGATAGAACATGGAGAGCTGGATTATACTGTTTACTATCTTTTTATATGATAAGCAATATGTTGTTCGAATACTAAAATATTGTTGTACAAATACTAACAATGTCCGATTCCCAGGCTTTTGCTTGAATGTGAGAGAAATGATGCTGAAATTTGCATGACGATTGTTCACTAATATCATCTCAACGGAAATCCATCAAAGTTGAGTTCCAAACCACTGGAACAAGATTTCAAAGCTCATAACTGAGACAGTTTGTATTACTTTTAAGAGAATCTCATGTGAGAAGAATCTCATGAGAGTCTCATGTTTTTCTTGGAAACGCTCTTTCGAGGGAACAGCTTGTAAATGTCGAAGGACAGCTGCCAGTGAAGTGTAATATTCTTATTGCATTTTAACATAGATTTCATTAAATTTTGCCGATTCTCAAGAATTCATCAAAGATTTAAATCTTTTGATACTTGTAGAATAAATGGAAAAATAATAATTTGGAAAAGAGGATGGGGTACATATAATATTATTATCTGGGGTATCCAGATCCTTTATGAGAGAGATGGATGGCTGTTCCTCAAGTCAGCAATGGCTGATGCATTAAAGTACCAGCACCTTTCGAATTCCGCAATTGAAAAAATCTATTTTTAGGATTCAATTCAAGATAATAGAATTTATGTCATTATCAAAGTGACCTATTATATTGCAATTCGATGCATACTTCTTAGACTCCATTTCAATATTATACTTTTAAGAGATGTCCATCATTCATGAATGACTTTGATACTTGATTGGAATGAGATTGGAGACTTCAATGATTAGCCTATGGAAGAATGGCTCCGTATCGATACTATGACAGCTTCCTCAATAGTCGTGATCAACGATTGAGATGTTGCTATCAAATACTTCAATAATGAACCGGCTTCATCAAAGACCATCAATTAAAGTGGGATATTCTGAAAGTGTAAAAATCAAAATTCATTTTTCATGGAAGAAGTTATTGAATTCCAATATATCTCAATCCATAAAAGTAGAATATTTTGGGAGATCAAAAGTCGAAATATCGTTTTTTGATATCATTGAATTCCAATCTCTCGTTCTGGCTGAACTTTTTATAGAAGCATCACTTGTTAACACACTTGAACAGCTTAACTTTGGCTTCGTCGATAACTTGTCCACGATTAATAAAGCATGTTGCAGAAGAAAAGCAGCCAACAGCCTGTTTCCTTTGATCGTTGAAGTTAATGGACTATTTTCCGGCGTTTCCCAATTTCATGAAAAGTCATAAAAGGTTACGACTCGCTTCGGTAACAATCATTGCTTCCGCTCTGGCTCCTCTGCTCTTACGCTCAGCGATTAACTTGCTTTAATTTGTCGACTTCCACGAATACTAACAGCGTCTAAGTAACCTTTATGCTTTTGTCATGACGTGTTTGCGATAATTGAAAACTAAGTTGTACTTCAATAAATTGTCAGACGTGCTATGAGCGCACGACCAACTTCTGTGCGATTTCTCCAGACAAAGTTAGTTACAGTTGTTTATTCCACCTCGAAGGTCTATTCAAAGGTAATTCCACGTATCATCTAAAATATTCTAATTCTGTAAATCTTCCAATTCAATAAATCCGATTCATTTGTTGAACTTGTCATTCATCACCTCTGCTCAATTATGATTCCATGATGGTATTATATAATGGTGTTAGATGAACAAAAGTTCGATATTGAGCACATTACTGCATTTATTATTTCTAGCACAGTCATATGACATTTATTCCTCGATTTCTGTTCGCAAAAGAAAAAAATGAACTCGAGTATATTCCTACATTGCGTGAGAGGTATAGGTATATCTATAGACTAAGTAAACAGGTTAGATCTGTGGTACAACACAGTCCTACCAACAAGGAATAAGAGTACTTGAACTCAATAATATATAATACCAGGAAACCAACTCTAAGTTAGTTGTTGAAGTGTAAGTAGATAGTACAGTTTTAATCTATGCTCTATGGCAATACTTTGAATCTACTTCTTCTTGGACAAAATAACTTTAAGCCAGCTCCAGACATGCATCATTCGGCAAACACTGAGCAGCGACTCGCCGAATCGCTAGTAGTGTGGATGGATTTTTGTCTATTCAGCAAGCAGCGAAAATTCGTGCTCGTTGTTTCAGCCGGCTCCAGACATGCGGCATTCGGTGAACACCTAGCACACTCGCCGAATCACGAGTAGTGTGGATGGATGTTTGGTATTCGGCAAGCAGTGAACATTCGTGCTCGTTGTTTTCCCGGTCGGTGTGGGACTTTTGAACACATCAAAGTGGACGAATGTTCATGTGAAATGTACATACCATATGTTGGTATAGAACTATAATCTAGATTTACTACCTCTCCGAAACAGATGGTTAAAATTGGTAACTAAATTAATACCCAGTCCAATTTTGTAAGGTTGGCATTAAACTGAGGGAGGTTTCTAAACAAGATTTAAGTTCTGTCACTTTATTAATATGTTAGTACCAAGTTGAAGAACTTATCTATATTATAAGAAAAAACTGGCTTATACACGTACGAGATAGGAAAATTATGTTTCGTGCATTATCACAACTAAACTACTGGACTTAAATTAACTTGAAATTTTGGATATAATTAACCGAAGATGGTTTTAGGCCTACTTCTAGCTCTTCAAGATTCTACTCGCTCATCAAATATTTTTTTTATAAAAAAAGTCTCTACAAATATTTTTTTAAAATAATTGAAGATAAAATTCTTGGGCTTTTCATGTCCAGTTATTGACCCGGGTACATAGGGTTAGTGTGGTTTATTTATAAAAGCAGGATAAGCATGAAGAGCATCTTCAATATCGAGATCCATGTTTATTTATTTAGTTAGCACAAACAATACAATGATCAAAAAAGAAAAAAAAGGCTATTGCCTAAAACTTTTCCAATTTCCTGATTTAGTTTCAAATTGTCCAAATATTATACATAGGTTATGTCCATTTCAATTTCTACACCAAATCACAACCTGAGAATATAGATCAGAAAAAAACAATTTTAAATTTGGAAAGATTGATAGTAAAACTTTTGTAAAAACATGAAACAAACTTTAAATTCACAAAATAAAGAATGAAACCACTTAAATTTTGAACTCGAAAATATCACGTTCACCTTAGCTACAGAACAGCTGTTTCATGTTGACAGTAGATGACATTCAGTTGACGAGTATTTGCTATTTAGTCCAGGCAATTAATGCTCAAAAAAGGGTATAGAGGGAAAAGTTTGGAAGACAATTTTTGATCCCGCAGTTCTTTTCAGGATAGGGGGGAGGTAAACATATCAAGAGTCCCCACTCCTACCCCATGTGCTAAGGGGGTGGGGGTGGTTCAAAGGTACCATTTTTTGGTTTCTCGCATATCACTCGAAAATTATGCATCTTACAGACATGACTATCCTATAAGGAATTAAAGCTCACATAATTTCCTATAATATTCATCTCACAACTTTTTCTGTATCTCTTTCACTTTTCGAGATATCCGCTCTAAAAGATGTGACATTTTTGAGAAAACACATTTTCCTTCAATTTTTTGCTATTTTTGCTCTTATAACTCTTTGAATATCGATGGGAAAAATCCATGCTGATCATGAGCTCATAGCATCATATTCTCTTCAATTTGATGTATGATTTCACAAGTTTACGCACATCCCCACAACTGTTGCAGCAGCTTCAGTGTTGAGTGTGATATCTTCAGTTATGCAAACATAGACCTATTGGCAAAGGAATTTGGAGAGAATGTTTTGAACACATTTTTTAACTTGGCAGCTTTGTTAGGACCAGTTAGGGGGTGAACATATCAAAAGTCCTCATCCCTACCCTTGTGCTAAAGGGATGAGGGTGGTTGAAAAGTTGAATTTTTCAATGTTATGCTTCGACGCTCATATCGTGAGAAAAATGCGTTCAAGCAAAACATTGAAAAATTCAACTTTTTAGCCACCCTCATCCCGTTCGCCGAACGCTGAACATTCGCTGCTTGCCGCTCTGGAGCCGGATTTATGAGAATATACACATGTCTATGCAGATGTTTGACTCTATTAATATCGCATGTAGTTCGGTTCCACTATAATTTGAAATTTCAACATTGAATTCATGTTCAAGTTCAACTACGACAACGAGCAATACTACTTCAAGTTCAACTAAGGGAGTGATCAGTGGTCTAGCGAATATAGTGCTGTCGTAGAGGCCTAGAGGTCCCAGATTCAAACGTGGTTATGAACAGAAGTTTATAGTCAGGTGACTCCCGTATCATTGTACGGACGGACGTTATGAACTCAGGCGGTTTGTCGACGGAGCACCTCTCTGTAGTACTGGCCGTTCACAAAGATTTTGTGCCACCCGGCCAAACTGTAAACGACCAGTACTACAGAGACGTGCTCCGTCGACTAACCGTCCGAGTTCATCACGTCCGTCCGGGGATGGCCGATTCGTGGATCCTCCATCCACAATGCTCCGTCGCACACCTGCCTGCTCATCACCGAGCAGTTGGCCAAACAGTCGAGGGTATGTTGCCACATCCTCCTTACAGCCCGGATATGGCACCAACGGACTTCTTTTTGTTCTCCAAGATCAAGAGACAACTTGAGGGGACGCGGTTCGGGACTCTGGAAAACTTTCAACGTGCTACGACGTGACGTGGGCTCTAGACAGCATAGAGTTTGCCGTATTCCAGGGAGCGTTCAGGGATTGGAAAATCCTGTATCAGACTGTTATCGACTCCAATGGGGATCACTTTGAAGATTCCTTAAGAAAAATTGTACATATTTTGCCAATAAAAAATTTCCTGAGGTCAGTCCGGTTACTTATTATACAGACCCTGTATATTCAGGTGAGGTGGGACCATACCGCAAGGGACTTCCCACCAACAAAAAGCCATCCGAGTTTACTTTACTTCACTAGGACAAAACGTAATATGCGATAAAACTTAGCAAGACAAGACTACCAATCTCAATCAATCAAGAATATTCTTTATTCCAAAAATACAGTGAGTACAAAAATGATGAATAATATAAAATATAAAATATAAAATACGAATAACTATGTACTTAAATTAAGTTCTCATATTATTGGTTATGGAATGAGCCTACATGGGCACTGTGGCCTGTGCGTAGACTCAGTTGAAATTTCAAGTAGGTATAGTGGATCTTTATGAAGGGGGAGAAAAGAGAGAGTCAAAATTAATTCAATTTATCGACGAGCGAAGTGAGGTCTACGATTCAAATCGATGGTTTGGCATTTCTCTCAATGTTTAAATGTTTGAATGAAACATTTACTGAATAGATATTGATAGGACTCAGAGCAAGAAGCTGTAAATGGTTATCACCAGTTACGGTGTCAACGGTCTAGATTAGATAAGAACGGCTCTCAAGGCTATGATTATGAACAGCCAAATGAAAATAAGAGTATTGTTGCAATTTATTTAATAATAAAATATATATAATATTTGAGGTTAGGTTCTTTGATGCTAACTAGTCGGCGACCTTAGTAATCGGTCGAGCCGTATATTTTGAGAATTAGCCAGACACCTTGTGGCAAATTAATTGCGTCTAAATAGCATTCGCTTAGACTAGGATCAGAGGGTTTAGTAAGCAAGCATGCCAAATGAATGTAAACAAAAAAGCGATTAAGAAAGCACAAAAATTTTTATTATATCGATGAGCATGAACAAAATAGTAAAAAACAAAACAAAAAGATAAAGGGAATAGGATTTAACTTTATTCAGCGCAATAATACATGATGCAGTTTTGGGATGTACCAATCACAATGCTGTATTTGACTGGCGGTAAAAACGATTAAATTTAAAATGTACATGTGTTATTTATAAAAATCATAGAAATTTGTAATCTTTATAGAATGTATAGATTTATGTAACCAATGTAAAATAAGAGTTTAAGACTAAAATATTCAACCAATAGATAGTAGAATGATGTTATTGTTTGGACTATCTGACAGTACTAAATTATGTCATAGCGGAGTATTTGAAATCCACCAATAAGAGTGGATATTTAAATTTCATGTTAATTGAGAAGACTGAAGTATGGTTGAAATAGAATAGGAGGAAATCCATACCCACTTGTTTGCCAGAGGTCACCAGGGACGCCCACCAATTTCGAGAGCACAAGACTGGATCCCTTTTTAAATAATTTTGTGTTATAAGTTAAAGTTTGTAGAGATTTGAGTGAAATATTTTTGTTTTCAATTCAAAACTTCAAAATTTTTAGTTTAGTCATTAGTTTTGAAGTGGAAATTGGACTTTTTGAAGTGGAAGTGGAATCTTAACCTTATTCTTTTTTGAAACTTTTATTTGTCAAAATTTGGGAGAAGACAGTTTTGGGCTATGCCTGTTGTCTTCTCCCAATCATATTATAATTATTATAATTATGATCTGTAATTGCCAATGAAATAAATAAATAAATAACTGAAAATAAATTTTATAAGACTCAGTGAGGTCGTATTATGACATGAGTCATTAAATTTAAATATTCCCATTGGAGAAGACAACAGCAGCTCACCAGAAAAGGTCTAGGACATCGAAACGAATCCAGATTGCCATCATAATTGTGAAAAATCGACAAGTGAGTTCATTTGAAAAAGTTATTAAGGTGGGCCCTCAGTGCTATGAAATAATCACAATCAAATAATGCTAGCTTGTCGAAGGGTTATTTAAATATTAAAATTAATATTGAAATTTGCGCAAAAATTTAAAATGTAAAGGGAATATTATTAAGAAAAATTTATGAGATTTAAATATTTAAGTATGCACAGATGAAATATTTATTAATTTTTGATATACTGTATTATATGCTCACTGAACTATATTTTTTATCAGTAACTTATAAAGATTTTTATGAAGCTCATGTTCATAAGATAAATTGATTTGTGTGAATTCCACCAGAGGCCGAAACCAAGCCCTGAGATATTTTTTAATATCTATATTTTTCATATTTATTGGAAGTAAGATTTATAAATTTTGTTCAACAAGCAATAGCAAGTCGACAACTAAGCTATATAAATTGAAAGAATGTATGCTGATTAAAGAATCACATGATTTATCAATTAATGCAAATAAGCAAAGTGAAATCTTTTGTAAGCTATCTGTGATAATTTCCAATATAAATATTTTCTCATATTATTCTTATATTTGTTGCTCTATTTCTTATTATTGCTCGTTGATATTTTCATGTAATTATATATTTTTACGTGTTGAATGGTGTACCCTTTATTTATGATCCTATCTTCGTGCATGACCAATCTTGTTATAGTCTATTTTATTACCAGTATTGACATATTATTTAAATTATCAACCAACTATATTCTTCATCGAATAAGTTGGATAAATTGGCAATATACAGCATTGATTATTAAATCTTTGGACTATTACGTTCTCAAGATTTACTTAAATTATTCAGAACCATCGCATCTGATTTGGAAGAACTCAAGGGTCATAGTATTAAGTTGCAGCAGCAATATAAATTAATAGAATTTATAAGGTATTCTGATAGAGTATCGCCTTCAATTCCGCTCGGTATCATCTTACACTGCTGACCACTTTGTCATATGGTGGCGAGTGGCATTGGTGATGATACCATATTGCCTAGCACAAAAATCAGAGCCCTTATATCTATCTACTTCTTCTGCATCTTTAATTGTGGAGTCGACCAGATCAGTTATGAGAACTGTAAATTGCTAAAGCATCCGACGTTTGCTGTCATCGAAAGCATTTATTATTTGAGCTCCTAGAAGAGCTGGTGAGTAACTGGTGGTATTTTTCTTTCAGGAGTCACAAAAATATTAAATTTATTCGAAAATCTTTGCTCTACCGACTGCGGCCAAGCAGGGCACATGTGACGCCAAATATATGATCTAACCTACTATAACATATGATCAAAATAATAATCTTCCAGCAGTATTATTTTATTTATTTACTTCATATCACTTGAAAATGGCATCAATGTCCGAAACATGTTTTGTGATTAAATAATTCATAAAGGGTACTCAGATTTTTTCATTTTTCTTCCTATTTCTATAAAGAGTAGCCCTATATAGAAAGGAGATAAGAGACAGTCAGTATTGGTAAAGAAGGGGTATCCACAATGTTGTTTTAGCCAGCTAAAGTGCAATTTGCTAACTCTGGATTGTGAACGCCCCATCTAAAACCATCTGCTATTAGCTAACTGCAGTAGCGATCCAAGCGGATAATTTGTGTAACTTAAAGTTAGTTTGAAAAAGTAAGAATATAAACATATGGCTGCCGTTTTAAAAGAGATAGCTTGAGTTAGCGGACTCAAACCTGCGCCACAGTATACATACAGTATGGAAACTCGGCTAGTACCCTGGCGCAAAAGTCTGCCATCTTGTTAGGAAGTTCCGCATTGTAATAGTATTGATGGGAGGTTCGGATCACTTTACTGATCCGGATCAATTGATTTCGTTCACAGCCGCGAGCCAATCAGAAGACTGGGATTGGAACTTCCTAAGGTCACGTGACGTGTCTAGTATTTGCGCCATGTAAAAAGCATTGGTTGGATAGGCGTTTGATTGACAGTTTCCATTCTGTATATTCTGTGCCTGCGCTATCTTTTATCTCGTCTGTTAATCTTTTTCTAACGTACCACTATAGCATTGAGTTAACACAGACTTAGCAAATAGCTGGAGATAGCGAATAGCTCGACTTAGCCAGCTTACTCCAACATTGTGAATACCCCTAGAGTCAGTGAAAGTCATGTTAATTTTGCAGTCAGGTGAGTCTGCCGCCCGCCAAGACCAGAGCCACAGCCTCCTTCTCACTTATATCAACCAACCAATATTTCAATATTTTTTCGAAAATTGGAAGACTTACAGCTGAAAAAATGTTATTCTGCGGAAATAATCTCTTATAATTACGATATATTACTTGGGATAAGAAGAAGCAATTTGTTGTTGAGAAGGATCTCGTCAGCTGGATAGTTCTGATCCCAACTGTGGCTGCATATCTCGTGTTGTGAGAATGTAGAGATGGTATTAAAATTGAAGCAAAATGTTCATAAACATGAGTGGATAAATCCTTTATGTATAATTTTTTCAAGGGTAAACTCTAATTTCTTGAAATAATGAAGATGAGGGATATCTTCGACATTTATGAAAGCCAGCTTTGAGGATTGCTTTTTGAATAATTTCTAGTCTTCTTAGATTAGTGCGGTAGGCTGCTTCCCATGCTAAGATGCCATATGAGAAGCGAGACTGTACAAAGGCGAAATAAGCTATTTTAAGTTCGTTAAAATTGAGAATTTCTCCAAGCTGCCTGAATCCAAATATATATCTACGTAAGGATTTCAATTGGAAATCAATATGTTCTACCCACTTGAAGTCTGGAATCAAAAATGACGCTCAGATACTATATGGATGATATATACTACTATATGGATATACTATTTTACTTATATGTAAAATACTTATATATGAAGATACTCATATGTGAAAACCCGTTCAATACTTTTGACATCTGCACGATTTATTTAAAAAGTCATTACAACTATGAATTTTAAGATCCTCTAGATTGTAATCCGTTGAATGAGTTAATGCGATTGGCAGGAATTTGGTTTAAGATATATTTAGTGATAATATATTTTGATCAAGCCATTTTTTAACAATATGAATATCAGATAGAGCTCTGTTTTTGGTTTCAAGCCAAGTGCTTCCCTGAACAAGTATTAAAGTATCATCAGCGAAAAGGAAGATTTCACCATTCAAAGTTAATCTTGAGATATTATTAATATAAATTGAAAAAAGTACCAGGTTACTTTCCTGAACCACTCCAAAATTGATTGTTGACTTCTCTCCCTCTGGCCCAGATATAGATAAATATTGCTGTCTGTTTGTAAGGTAGCTGGAAAACCAGTCAGTTGCCTTACCCACAATTCCTATTGCTCTCAATTTATCAATCAACTTATTTCTGTCTACACTATCGAAGGCTTTTTGAGATCAAGAAATATCATCGAAGCCTTCAAATTACCTGACACAGCACTATATGCAAAGCTTTGTTCACATCAGAAACACATCTGTCACTCCTAAAGCCATATTATCGGCATCTATTATCAAAGAACAACTGAAAACACTCACTTCACTTTTGTTGCATGAACTCCAGCTCCTATGTGGATGGAGAACACCTCATGATACACTGGTCACCTCAAGGACTCTCGCCAGCACTATTCAAAGGATATCCCATTAGCTCAGCAATATCTTGAATGTTTGCTGAAATGTTATGGAGAGCAAGAGACTATGTGAAGCGGAATAATCTAGTGGAAGTTGTGTGAAGTCATCCATATTATTTATCTACAAGCAGTGGTCTTATGGTCTCATAGCGCCTTTAGTAGTAGTGAATTCTTATAGTATTGCTCCACAAGTCTTATCCGAATTGTGCGAGACGAAAATCAACTTGCTTTTGATGTAGGAAATGGCTAGAAATTGTAATTCGTAATTTGGAATGCGTTGGTGTATAATATGAGCTTAGACATAACTTTGTAAGCCCACAGTAATAATTTTACCTCTTAGATCAGTAGCACAAGGTTGAATTGATTGAAACAACGTATAGAAACATATTGAACAACGTAGTAGACTGACACCATTGCATTGATGTCATCTGTATTATTATATGATTAGTTGCGTTGCATTAATTCTGTTAGCTGACAAAATTTCATCATTGTGAAGAGAATGAATACGTTTCTTGGCTCTCGTGGATTTGCTTCCGCTATTTGACATCAATTCCCAACGGTCAAATATGATTCGATTTCTCTACAACTGACGTTTCATAAGAGTGATTTTAGGAATATCAGGAGTTCTTATCAACTACTGGGAAGGAAAGCCAGAGTCTAGAGAGAAATAATTTCGATAATCTGTACATTTGATGTAGTTCTACAGCCCATCACGTGAAGTGCAAAAAGTAAGCCAAAGTCATCATCATCATCGTCATGGATTAGGCTTCTCAAGCCTGTTCCGGCGTCCATCTCTTCATCTGTCTACCAATACTTATTCTGCCTAATTGCTTGTGAAGTAGGGCATTCAATGAGAAATGGTCTTGTAGCATTCTAAGGACATGATCTGACCACTTATTTCTATATGTTTTTATCAAACTCAACACTTGTTGGAGATCACATTCTTTGAATTCATTTCATTTAAGCGAAAGTCAGGAACAGAATAATAGTGAGACATCAGAATGGAGAACATTGAGTGGAAGTGGGAAGCATGACCTGACAATGCTTTCGGATCGTAATTGAAGATTGGAGGGTGCAAGTCTCCTGATCGTGATAGATGAAAATGCTCTGTTCAAGAAGTCAGGTCACATTGGATTGCAAGTAGTAAACATGCTACTTACTTCTTCCTCTTCTCATACTTCCCTCTGCTACTTCCACTCTAGTACCGGTACAAATGGGACAATTACCTTCTCAATTTGTCCCATCTAAAGCCTGAGCCAACACTTGAACCTACTGTCCAACTTTTTTTGAAAGGGCCGAAAAGTTTGAACAGCCGTACACACGTTCAATTAATTTTTTGCATTGATGAATTCTCCAACTAAACTCACTCACTCATTCTACAATTATGATACGATTTCACTCAAGATCGATTCAGTGTCCAGATCGGGTTTGAAAATTGTACTCTCGATCTCAATTAACCTGTATAGTCGAGAACATAGTACCCATAAACATAATAAAATTGTGTATGTATTTCTCAGTTGATTATCCTGTTGAGTTTATTAAATATTCAGTAAACTGTTAGTTAATGAAAACTCATTTAAGTTTGTAAGAGGAATATCGACATTACTCTCTTAACTCATTGATACTGATGGGAAACGTATTGTACTGTTTTCATACAAATTTTCTTTTCATGTTCCAATGTATGATCTATGAGAGAAGCAGAAACACAAATGACTTATTTAAAGCTTGAAAATTCAACCTTATTCCAATAAATTGATCAATTCATACGTTGCTCATTATTCAACATCCAGATTCAGAACAGAAACAGTTCTCGTTGAAAAAATTGTTTCTTTATTAAACTTTGTTGATGCATGTGCATTAATTCATCAACAGATATTATTCTCAAAATTTTCATCTCAAAGACGATTGAAGCGAGTGAAACGAAATATCCTGCAAGAATGGATTCAAAGTTCAACTTTGATGATTATATATCATGTATGGAAGATCGAGATATTCATAAATAGAGCTTATTAGAACTTGAACCAGTTGAAAAAACTGTTTTAGTCAATGATAATCATCAAGAAGTTGAGGGAATTTATTGGAATATCAAAGAAGCGGAGATAAGGAGTTCATGAGCTAGAACTTATAGTTTGGGTTGAATAGTTTCCGGCGAAGCGAGCAGCAAATGCAATGAATTATATAATATTCCATATAAAAACTATATACTACTATATAGAAAAGACGATAATAGTTTTCATCTGTGCAATTTTTATCCAACAAGGAAAAATCAGAAAGAGACGAAAAATGGGTGAAGAGCGTCCAAGTTAGTCTTTGTCACAGTTTGTCTTGCGAATCGTTCTACTAATGAATAAAGTTTGGGTGTCGTTCATCAGCAGGCAGCGGCATCTCATTCATTTCGCCGTTGAATGACGTAACGCGAGAAAGGCCGCCGACATAACACGTCAGTTCCGCTCCGAGAATCCCATTAGAGCCGTCAAAGAAGAGAATAAAGTTAGCAGGAAATATAATAAATAATATTCGCATAAGCTTATCTGCGCCATAATAATAATCATTACTAGCAAATTATTCATGGTTCACTCGACTGGCAAATTTTAGACGCCCGTGAAAAACTTGCTTGTTACTCGCGAAAACTTGATGTTGCAGAGCTCCAAGGAAACCTTTTAATCATTTAATCGTATAGGAGCACAAAGTTTGGAAAATTGTTTGCTGTATTAAAGTCGCTTCGCTTCTAATACACAATTATGATCACAGAAACGGCAGAGTAGACATCTCATATCGACTCTCCTACAACAAACACCTGATTGATCCTCAATCCAATTATTGATTTATCCAATCTTGCTTAAATAACAATATTTATTTGATTAGTCATCCGAAAAACCATGTTAGTGTAGTTGAAGAGTGAAGACTTCCTAATCTAGATTCTCAATGTTATTAGAAAAATAATTCTCACTTTATATTATTCTTCAATAATATGACTTAGCTGAACTAACAATTTGCGAGTCACATAAGTTGAGTGAGTTTTTGAGCAAGAAGACAATATTATTTGTATACTTTTCCACTAGAGATATCCTTTTAAATCTTTGTTGTCACTAACGCAATCATACTCACTTGTACAAGTGCGGATAGGTTTATTGTTAATTAAACCCATGATAGGAAATATCCCTCCACATTCTTGGATTTTGATCACATTTCTTCTGAGAATAAAGAAATCTGACCTCATATATCTGACCTTATATTCTTGAAACTTTCAAATAAGCTTTTTCATTCACAGTGAATCATTTTGGCAATCTCACTGCATTTTCTCCCTCAAAAAAATTGTTCATTCTGATTTAAAGTACTTGAAAAAAGTAATTTAGAAGATTTCAACCGAAATGAGAAATTTCGATTTTAATTGTGTTCCACTCGATCAATTAGTTATTGAAGTGCTACAACAACCAGCAATAAGCTGACGCTGCTCTATTTTGAATAGCGGTCCAATTTAGCTTTGTGCGTGCATCTAGACACTGAGTTCAAATTGCTTCGTAATTATTGACGCTTGATGTCAGTCACATTAATCCTATCAAGTTGCAATCAATCGATTGGTAATTTCATGCCATTGCAGCTGACTGCGATAAGAATCAATGGATTAGCATTGATTGATAATCCGTCACGATCCATCAGAAAGAGTGGGCGGTGAACCATGAATTCAATCAAGTGACTTAATTTGGCACAAAATCAGTGGCGACTCGCGACTGATGGATTTCATGGATATGAGATATCATTACAGGTCAATGTATTATGAATATGGTGAATGCTTTGAGAATGAGATACAGCACTGATAACAATTTTACCATCTCTACCTCAAAATTTCGTTCAAAAACTGTCGATATTAAAATCTTATGAGAAAATTATGAAATAAACTTTTAAAACAATTTTTGATTGCTTAATTGTTCTGTGCATACTCATATTACTCATTCATACAGTACATTATGTGGTTATGTATGAGAAGACTGTTCATGCATGTCGAAGTGGAATTGAATTGTGATAAGTCTACATATAAATACATTTTAAAACTTGAAAATTGCTTAAAGCTTTTTGTTCGTAGGGAGTATAACATAAAATCTAGGTCCTAACAAGCTTGGATTTATATCATTTGAGCCGTTGATTGGCTGGCGTGTGTTACAATATAATCTAGAAATTACATAATATAACATATTTTATGAATATATAATATATACTTTGTTGAATATCCATCTTGTTTTCACTAATATTATTACTATTGTATTTTGAAAACTTTAAAGTGAAAAACACCCACATTCCTCTGGTGTGGCGACGACCGTTTCGTGCTGGTGTTGTACATTCTCTAGCCAAACAGAAACTGAAGTAGCTAAGGTTATGAGGGTGGGTATTCGGTCAGAGTGGGGGTGGAGGGGAGTTTTGGTGGTTTATGGAGGAGGATTTAAATGAGTTTGTTTATTGATTCAAAAAATCTATTTACTCAATCATTCACTCCAACTCTCTCACATACGAATATACAAAATAGAAAAATGTTCACTATTCGAATTACTCATTCTGCGTTCAATTCGATTATCGAAACTAATTATTGCATCCAGGTTTTTCTCATATCGATTAGTCAACTACAAATGAATGAGTTCACTTCGGGATTCCTGAAGTCGACTGTAAATAAATCTGCAATATTATTCTGTAATGATCCCAGGAAGTGGAAAGTTGGTAGTGAATTTTGAACAGGACTGGTCATTCGTCAGTAAGAGCTTGAGCAGATGTTAAGACAGTGAATAGGGAGGGACAGGTTGATGTATGACCCTTGGCGCGTGAGCCAACCTTTCCACCACTAAATCTAATTATCCACACTCCTCCACAATTATTCCAACGAAATTAAAGTTACTGCTGACCACAAGCCGAGCTGAATAATTGAATTCGATCAGTCATTGTGATAGTTAAACTCCAGAAATTATTCATTACTCTTGAAACGTCAATGGAAGCGTAATGATTTTTATGTATTGTGGAATGTTCAATTTCAATTCAACATTATTTTCCCATAAATAATTTATATTTTATCGAATGTATTCATTATCAGGGAGCACTATTCACATACTATATGATATTAGCATGTTTGATTGTTATTGCTTCATGAAGTACCATCAGCAGAATCTGAACTAGATTTTATAATATTTCCTTTACCATGGAGTAACTCACCTATCGTGATGCTTTTTCAATGTAAAGAACACTCGATATCAATAGTCTGTCTTGAACACTGCAGCCGAACATCAAATCTTGCAAGAAGATTCAAAGGAATGAAACACGAGTCACAGATTTCGTAGAAAAGTACTTGTTCAAATGTAGAAGTAGGCTAAACCATTGAATATGTTATCCAGATTCCCGGCTACGAATGGATAAGCGCTGCTCTCGGCTCGCTAATCTCTTTGGAGATAAAGCCAAGGAGCGGCTGCAAACCTCTATGGGATTGAAATAAATCAATCCTGCAGGTAAGAGGATAACATACTGGTGAGGCGGGGTGCTCACTAAATTGAGCGAGGAAAAGGATTGAGGGAGGTAGAATGATGCTGCGTGCAAAGAGAAGATGTATCCTCATATCTTGCAAATCATCTGCTGAGCGTGAGGAGGGAGAGTAGAATTAGGCAAGGATACAGGGAAAGGAATACCAAAATCAAGACAGACGGCCTTTCCCTCACTGCTTACAAAAATCGTTCTTCCTCCTTCACGTTATGTATCGCAAAGGATGCGGAAAGTTGCGACAGCGAAACCATCGGCACACAATTTATCATCTGCTGATTTATGACTAGCTCCTACAGCAGAATCAAAGTACCTCGACGTATAAAAGTGGCTGGAATTATTCTTACCTGCTCTCGCTGCCAGAAATGTCTCGTAGCCAGCCTCCTCCTTGTTAGGAAATTCCGAGCACATCCTATCACTCATCTGAAATTCAACTAGCCCAGATTCTACAACGTTACATGTAACTCAATCTTCCATGGAAAATACTATTTTTTCCGAGAGTATGCCAGTATGGGAAAGATCTATAAGGAACGGTATAAAAAATATAATATATATTGAATGTGTATGCCAATTGCGTAGAACTTGGTCTAAATCATACAGTCTTGCCTGATGTGAAGATATGCTACATCTCAAAATCCAGATAGAGCTCCATCAATCTATCCATATTTGATAACTGTAATCAAATGATTCTATTATCACTATTCTACATCTGAAAAACAGAGGAATATTATTCACCCAGGAGCACTCCACATATGAAGATTCTCATATTGGACAATTGATTTATCTTCATGAACTAAGCTATTTCTGTGTTGATCGCATCAAATTCCAACCACAGTTCTCATTATCAAACACAAACAAATAATTTTGTTGGTAATATTTTCTCTCTGGAGTGAGTAATATAAATGTTACTACAATAATTATTATGAACAGTTCATCACCACTCATGAAAAAGTAAAGAATGACATTAATGAAGAAGAATTGAACATGATTCTATTAATTAAATCATAGAATCATTGATTGCTAATCAATCTCTCAATGAATATTCAACATGCCACACATCAGATGAAATAGTCTATCCATGGTCAATTAGAGAATAAAGTCGATGTAATAAGAGAAAAATGAGATCAATGAGAATCACATTTCAAGCATGTAACTGCATCTACTTATTAAGCATATCCATGCATTCAATCAAGATTATGCCTCTAGAGATCATGTTAATTGGGTCTGTGAGAGCAGACAATTTCTCGGTGCTCACAGGTGCTTTGAATCATTAATCATGTGCTGCTATGACAAACTGCTGCAACGCTGTGCTGTGAGACAATCTGCGGCACATTGATCTGTTGAATGAAATTCTAGTTTGTCGACACGCATTCTACATTCTACAAGCAATAAGTGCGCATCAACAAACGTCAACCTGTTCAAAAGTGATTTATGTCACTGTTCAGGGAACAAATTGACTCCTCAAGACAAATTTGAATCTTTCCAATTACCTCTTATCATGATAATATTGGAAATATATAGAGAGAATGAGTCGATTATTTATGATAAATGAGTGAAGAAAACTTTCTCCAATTCCTTCTCAACTTTCATCCTCAATTCAATTCCTTTCATTCAAATACTTAATTACTCAATTCATATGACGAGTGTTTCAAAATTGACCCGATCATGTTATAATACATTTTCCGTTGAGAAAACCGCTCTGCTTCAATATTTTCTATTGGGTACTCTCTGTATTAAAATTATAATGTAAAGTTCTTCATTCTCCATGAGCAGAAGCTTCATGAAAACTCGAGAGAAATTGTTCATTGAGAAATATAATATTATAATAATTCATGATAATTATTAAGGAAAAGTCGTTACAATCCATGTCGTTAACGGATGAATGAATGGGGAGAGTGGTGGAAGGTATTTTATGATCGAAGAATTTCCTATTCAATCTAACACCACCGTATCTAATTAGAATATACAGGGAATCCCTGTTCTAAGAATGAACAATGAAGAAATAAGGTGACTAATATTTTTCAATTATTCGAGAGAAAGATTTACCACTTTGATAAAGTTCATGAAAGATAAACATATAGATCCAAATTGATAAAAACAATATAAAAATCTTGAAGAACTCTTTATTTTTAAAAACTTTAAAATAGTTCAACAACTAGTTTCGACCCTAAGTTCATTTTCAAGTTGAAATGTAGAAAATAGATAAACAGATTCATACAATATAATATGAGCATATGCTTATTTTCATATGATAAATTTATTTCTTATTCATTTTTTTTTTGTTGAAGTTACTAAATTTAAATAAATTGAAAAAATAATAAGAAATAAATTAGTCATATGAAAATAAGCATATGGTATCAATTTGTTTATTAATTTTTTACAATTCAACTTGAAAATGACCTAAGTAAGGGTCGAGACTAGTTGTTGAACTATTTTAAAGTGTTTCAAAATAAAGGGTACCTCATCAAGATTCTTTATTGATTCTATTAATTAATTAAAGTAGCCCATGTGAGTGAAGTGTTTTTATAGATCCAATTAATGTATTTCCCCACATAAAGAATTTACTCATTCTTCGTGGAAAGTTCTAAGAGGAAATTTACTTGTTTTTTATATTTTTGAAATTGTTACACTTCACAAAAACAACATTATTTAGTATTATCATGGTAATCAGTTGCTTTCTAGTGCTTTGACGCATAAAAGAGCGGAAAATCGCGAATTCATTCGATCAACTATGCAAATCACAGCTCTTTTTGATCTCTGACGTGAGCAGAGACTTTTTACATTGAATAACTTACGTTCTCCCACCTTTTTTGGCCATTCAGTACAAAATATTCAGCATCTCATTTCGTTAACTCCCAGTCGCAATAGCATGAACTACACTTTTCTTCATATTTTCTAATAACTAATTTCGTTTGAAAAAGACAAGCTATTCAGTGAAACGTATAATTAATTATTATTATTTCATTAAATTCATTATTATTAAAGTACTCTCTCTCATGAAAAAACATCTTCGCTTCCGAGCTACTCTCAGCAAGTTCCATTGTTATATCCTATAATGGAAAAAACTATTCAGATGGATTGTAATTAATTCTCATGATATTATACCAAATTATTCGTTGAGATAAGAGTTTTCATATTAAAACAGTTTTCATGAGTACGTGGTGCTCAGCACTAGGCTACCGTCTATTTGAAATCATCAAGAATTGATTATTTTATGTAACAATCATGGCTGAGTTACGTTGAGTCAGTTGATGTATCTTATTCTATGAATATGATTCTCAAGCATCTGCTTGCAGAATGAGGTCCAATTATAAAAGAGGATAATAATATTAACACATTATTATTATATTTGGATTTTAGTTCGATAATAATTATTAATTCATCAGCATTAAATGCTAGGTTAGGTTAGGTTATTTTATTTAGTTTAGGTTTTATTCAAATTTTGAATAAATACAATGTCTCAGTAATTTTCATCTCTAAAAGAGGAGATTGAAAAATAACTATTATTATTATGATATTGCCAAACGCTTTGATATTGTTATGACAACTAAAATTTTGAACATCAGATGAGTTGTAAGGTGTACGTCACACATTGTTGACCAATGCTTTTACCTCAGGAGCTCACTATATTAACGTCCACGCCCACAATGTGCTCTCATCGGCTGATACCACTAGGTGATTTAGGCTTCATTTTGGTCATATCGATATTGAATGGAATGGATTTTATGGTGTATAATATCAATTTGTGTAGAGAGTATTAGTAATATAATAATTGCATCAATGTAAATGATTTTGTAATGGAAATTAGATGATTTGAAATTGAATCATCAATATAATGATTGGATTCAAGTACAGCTCATCAAATTAACAATGTGTAAAATCGTGAGAGTGAAGTAAGATCGTAATCTGAAATAGCCTACCTTTATGTACGTTGTTCGTAGGGCATATTTTGATTGCTTGAACGTATATGTGAATTAGTTGGATAATGAATGATTCTTAAATAGCTTTCATGAAGACCAATTATCAGAAATGATAAGCGTGAACGTAGTCAATTGATGATAAATACAACAAATTTGACAACTTGATGCTTTTCCAAAATCCCTGGTGATTAAATTATAATATTGATTTCTCATTGTGGATTTGCATGAATGTATGCTATCAATCAAGGATGATTGTGTGGAGCTTTAAACAATATGGAATTAATGTTCCTAAAACATAATTCTATACCCTGCGTTCAATTTCGAAAACTTATGTTCGATTGGAAGAATTTTATTAGAATAACATAGATAAAACCAAATTTCTAAATTCCAACTCTTTTTATATGATCAATATTATCGATTCATTTATATGAGTGTTATCAATGTATTTACATATTTGCATAATTATATTATCCATGTAACGTTTCAATCAATCAGATTCTGCCAAAATCGACATACCGAATAACAGCAACGTAATTATGTTTTTACTTTTCGAGGACGCATTCAATCTCCTTTCATGAAACAGGCTTTGAGAGACGTTGATGAGAAAGGGAAAGACAGAAATTTGCATCTCGATTTTTTCTCAGCACGCATAATTTTGTAGAAAGCTGGTCTGGCTTGGCCACTTGTGCGCGCTTTGTTGAAGGAGCTGGTGGAATTGTGGCATTCACTGTCTGGAACGCAATTCAGTTGAAATGTGGAGCGCGGATAATCAGGGCGCTTAGCTTCCAGGGGACGAAGAGTAGGGTTGTGTAATGGTAGGCCACCTGAACCAACGAATTGAAGCTCTGCTGAAGGCTGAGACTCGAACTCACATCTCGAGGGAGTCAGTCAGCAGCTGAGAACTGAGAAAAGCGCTTCCTTGCCGTTCCCGTTCACGAGCTTCCTTTGCACAGCACATGCTAACTTGATTACAGACAGGATTCGCAGGATCCCAGCTGCGGTGGATGTCCTAGGCTGATGATGTTCACTCGATACAGAGAACACCACCAGATTTCCCAGCCCTGGGAATTGGACCCAGTCTAGGGGAATATCCTCCAATGAAGCTGGATTAGAATTTTAATTTCTTTCATTCAAACTGGAACAAGTTTGAGTCCGCCAAATAGAGTCACTATGATTGTGTGATGACACCATCCAACAGCACTCATTCACAGTAGTATGTAGCCGTAGATGAATCTTCTATTTGAAATATTTGACTGTTGTGATGAATTTCCACAGTTATGTTTCTGCTGAGTGGATATAATACATGTGAGGCCGCGTTCGAAATAAACAAATGTCAGCTAATTTTTCATACGTTTTGAACATACTTACACACATCTATAGTATTTAAATATTGTTCACAGAGCATATAATTTATAATTTACTGCATAATAATAATTAAAATTATTATAATTAATTTTTACAATAATTATATAATTAATTATTATAATTTAATTATCTAATAATTTTACTGCACATAGCCTGTAGCTGGCCAGGATAACCGAGACGACTGAGGCGTTGCAGTACTATCTGGTAGTGAGTTCAAATCCCACCGGCGAGTATGGACGTTTGATCATCTCTTCAAATCACCCTTTCACTTCTTATTACCACGCATAAGCAAGAAGCTCATGAGGGCCAAAGTTAGTAGACTATCTACTAACGTTGCATGTGAGCATCATCCACATTCTAAAAAAATGAATATTCATTACACACATTTTCTATGCTGACGCAGGTATGAGCGCTACTTAAGGCTTGTACATGAGTAGTCAAAGGTATGATGATAATGAGAGGATTTTGCAGAATATGGATATAATCTGATATTATAGATGATAACTGAAACATTGGAAGAAAAATATTGTCCATTCAATTCATAATCAACACAGATAATAAATTTGAAATGTTTGATTTGGGTGCCTGACTCTCTGATAACTTTGTATTGGAGTATCATACAAACAGAATAATCCTGATAATAATTATTCAATCTGAATTCAGAAATAGGAAGATAATAGGTACGTATTTTGAAATCGTTCAATTTCGCATTCTATTTTGTAGGAATACAAACGCAGCATGATTCAACATAAATTATCAACTAGTTTCATGACTGGTAATGGAATCCCTCATAAATTTTCAAGTTTATTGGGGTTTCATTGGTTGATATCATGAACTGATACTCGAAAAAAATCACATTTTACTCTCGACTACAGCTTTTTTCATCGAGGAGGAATACAAGCATGAGCCGAGAACTTCTAGAGCTCCACTATACAAGTAGAGCAAACTCACTGATGTAAAAGTAGTTCATTCTAGTACATCTACTCTAACAACAGTCTCCTTATTCCGTCATATAAACATATTTTTCCGTGTTCATTCCTGTTACAAAATGTCTCTAGGGTGCAGTCCTGTATAAGAAGCGCAAAAGTTATCTCATTTAATGTAAGAAAAATGAAGGATCCAACACAACGTCTCACCATATTACGAGAAAAAGAGACTTTCGCAAAGTTGCCACTCTAGTGCACTCAGGAGATATGCAGAATACATCTTGGTTTCGTTACTTATAGTGAGCTTTCTCTCGAAAAATTCTTGGCGGAAACAGCTTGTACAGTACACTGTTAGAACGATCCATATCGGACGTAACTGATTGAAGATCACGTATTTTTATTAGATTCAAAAGAAGATTTTCCTTGCTTTATTGGTAGAGATTTGTATCCAATGCATGAGCTTCAATAATCCATGGACTGATCTGAGGTTCATGGAGAAAGGTGCAATAATTATTATTATAGATTATAATAATTCATGTTTATTCATTTATTTTCCATTTGTACTAGATTACTTATAATCAACATGATATTGAGATAGGAAGAATTTGGTTGAAGTAACTCAAGTTACTCACCTGATGAGCTTTTGAATACTTTATTAATAAATAGCCGGTAATTTTTCTATTGATCCACTTGTTTCATCATGGTACATTGTTCTATGATCAACGAGTAAGATTTTTGAAAGAAACAAAGCTAACAGTAGCCTACTACTGATTTCATCCTACAACAACGGAACTAAGTCAGTTAGGTGAAGGAGGGAATCAAATCCATTGTTCAATTCTATCTACTGCTTTGAATATCATGCTTCCATTAACAATTTAAACTTCAAACAATCAAATTACTGACAATAGCATGTATTCAAATGATCACTACTCCAAATTCTACTCCTACAAGACCTCGCAAATCTGAACTTAATCCTACAATACAGTATGTAGAATGTATGAAATTCTATCTCAACACTGACAGTGTTTCCAATTTGATTCTCGCAACTCGCGGAATCTGTTGGCGTTCATCAGCTGCTTGTGGTAGCAGATAGCAGCGAGGTCGCTCGAGCGGGTTTATACCAGGAAATGCGACAGATACAGGAAAGACAAACGATCGATGATAAGCGCCGAGGGATCGCGGTTTAGTCGGCGGCGAAACTTTCATCGTGAGACCCGACGACAACGAAATCGAGCGAGAAGTTACGATGATGACGGTTTGAGGACGGTGAGAGTACGGTTACTGTAATCGTGTTCAGAAGATGGTGACGACTAAGTAGTGTTCGTTATCAAATGAATTGAACACATTTGTGGCTAATTGTGTTTATTGTACTTGAATTCTTATTATTTGAGAGTTGCAGGAGAAGACTGTAGGAGAAGGTAAAGAAGCTAAAAAAGAAGACGAGAAATATAAAGAAGAAAGGTGTGGATAAGGTATAGAAAAGGATAAGGAGGAAGAGGAGTTGAAGGATGAGGAGAAAAGAATAAATTAAAAGGTGGGTGGTGACGATAAGAGAGTGATAAGAGGAGGAGGAAGGGGAGGAGGAAGAGGAGGAGGAAGAGGTGGAGGAGTAGGAACAGAAAAAGGGGGAGGTAAAGGAGGAGGTGGAGGAGGAGCAGAAGAGGGAGGAGGTGATGAAGGAGAATAAGGAGGAGGTAAAGGATGAGAGGAATGAGGAGAGAAGTGAGAAAAAGGAGGTTTAGAGGGGAGAAGGGAGATTTGAGGGGTGAGAAGGAAGACAGAGTAAAGAGAAGAAAAAATAGAAGTCATGAGTCGAAATGGAGAGAAAGAAAGGAGGAAAATAAAGGGTGGTAAAGAAGTATACGCGGAGGAGAAGAAGAAGAAGACATAGAAGAAAACAGAGGGAGAAATTATGAGGAGAAAACAGGAGGAGAAAACGGAAAGAAAAGACAGACCAATAAAACTGGGAATAAAATCAGCAAAAGAAGACGATAAGAGAGAACTTTAGGAAAAGTTGAAGTAGGAGAGTTCTGATATGAAGACTACAGAGAAGGTGTTCGAAGAGAGTGTGAGGCTGAAAGTGAAAATCGATGACACAGTGGATGCAATGGAACAGATTAGCTGGAGCTGGAGCTGAGGTTGAGGCTGAGGCAGGAACTGGATGGCAACACTTGAAGGCATAGCATAGCATAGCATAGCAGCACTTGTGGCTGGCAGCGACCTCTGCCTTTGGCCAAACTCCAAAAATACTGTTTTCTTCAAAAAACCAACTGCAGGCCAAATTCCCAACACCTTTGCCAAACGGCTCGCGACTCAATCCACCCACAAATGTGTGAGTTGCGCCACTTATGGTAGACTGTCAATATATTATTTGGATACAGGATCAAGGATCAGTTAAACTTCAGTTAGAACTAGGTGAATGAAGCTGGATTCACACAAGAATTGTGACAGTGAACAGTAAAAATATAATTCACCAAGTTTCAATGGTATTATTCATACTGACTCGGTTGGGCTGAGTGAGTATAGTCTAATGAGAACTCGTGGGAAATTTATTTTCACTGTTGAGTGCTAATCCAATTTCAGAACTTGATTGGACTCCAGGTGTCTGGAAGAATGTATATTACAAATTGATAAGGAATAAAAGTGTAAGATAAAAAAGTAGCCTTTTTCAAAATTTTGCCTCACTTGTTACTGACTTTACTGTTGAAACATGTGTGAGTACAAAAATTCAAAAAAGGTTGGCTACTTAGATTCTTCATTTTTATTTTCTGATAATTTATAGTAGACCTAACAAAAAGGTAATATTACATTGCTTAGCAACTTATCAAATAATCTAGAAGACCTGATCTCATTCTATAACTTTGAAATCATATATATAATACAATGAGATTCTATCCACTTGAATTCACAGAGAATTACTCATGGAATTCCACCATTGTCGTTTCGTTAGCAATTCTTGATAACCTGCTTGGTTAAAGACGCTGGGATTCTCAGCAACCTGACTTTATAATCATTATATTCAATTCCTGTTATTGATTTGTAGCAGCCAAAACTTGCTTGACTAAGATCGTTGTTAATAGTATTTATTACATACGACAGTGAATGTAGAATTCATCTTGGTCTTTCTCTGGTTAATAGCCGACTTCTGTTTTGATTGGTGGTCAGTTAACAGATTAAGCCCCATCAATTTGTATGCATAATTTACTTTATTCTGCTGTTCATTGATCAAGTTCCAGTTTGATGAGAATTTGTTATGTAGAAATAGAACTATATTATTCTACTAGATTAATACTGTACTATTACATTATATATTATTACTTTATTTACACATTTATTACTATTGCTGTATAAATACCACCATACATTTCAATTCTTTACTTTTCGTTCTTACTGCATTATGGATAGTGAAGACAACTTCTAGTTGGTTAGTCATGCTCACCACTGCAATGTAATTCACTCACTTATCTGATAGAACTCTAGGGACTCCATCATGTGTATCAATAATAGTATTACGTCAGTGAGAATGCACCATATTCAATCAGACATACTTCAAACATGTATGATTTGTAACAGTCTTCCCTGCAAAAAAAATTCACTTTTTCTATCAACAATGACCCAGCTTTAAAGTCAATATTAATATAATTATACTAGCAGGTAACCCGTGCTCCTCAAGGGTCTAATTGAAACTTGACAAACTGAAAACTAGAGCTACTGAAACCTTAAGGAATTTATATTAGACCTATAACCATCCACGGCAAATTGAGAATCAATAAGCAAAATTTCAATTCAATCAGTCAAGATAAGCCGGTTCTTGCCTTTATTATATTGAAGATTATGCAGGTCCAACTAAATCCAAAGATCTATGCGCTGCTGTGATAAATTTTCAGTTGAAATACATACACTTAGAACTCTTGATATTGAATCCAAGCGGTAAGTCGTATTTTTTTCCAAAAAAGCTGTGAGATGGCATCACCATCCGGTTCTAATTATTTTGAAATTTAAACCCATTCAACCATTTTTCTTCAAAATATGAATTGAACCTGATATCATACTTCGTTTGGCGCAAACCGTACATAAAGCCGGTCCATAAATTCAATGCACCCAATATTAGAGCTTCAGCGGTTGTCACTAACTTTGCAAAAGTATTTTTAAGCTATTCTAAAGGTTTTTCACTTACGTGCAAAGTTTATAAGTATATTCTCCCAGTGTTTCTGTGCATGCAATGCAAACCCGTTCTTTTTCTGCTATATACTCTGGACACTGACCACCAGATGATACATGCCTTTTTGAACTTATTGAAGAATCCATATCCACGAAGTGTGATTCATGAGAGTATGAGAAGATTACTGAACTTATGAATATGAAGCGTATCATATCGAATGGCCAGACACTCAAAAATATTATATCTTACTCTGAAATTATAAAAGTTCATGATTCAGCAAATAAATAGGAATGGACATTTCTTTCATTATCAGAAAAAAACTTGCTAATAATAATTTATAAGGATGAATTCGTGATGATTGTAATGACAGAAGAGAAAATTCACCATGTTATATCAGAGTTGTATTGAATACGTCAATCGTATTGCATAAATTGCATAAATACGTCGTTGTATTGCATGAATCCTACTTGTATGAAAATTTCCAATAGTTATCTAGTATAGTTGGGATTCCCAACGATCAATAAGTATTAGAGTATCGGCAGTTGATTCATTTATTAAATTCTCTTGAAAAACAATCGTGTTGAAAATTGTGAGGAAGGTTTCAGATCTTTGGGTTCTAGTCTAATCATCAGGTGTAAAAATAAGCTTGAGAATATTGTGGAACAATAATACATGAATATACAAAAGACCGAATAAAGTACTGTAATTATAGTATAGAGCCCAATAGTATGAGATACAGTAATAAGTACTTCATTTCCGTTGAATAACTGATAATAGTGGACTTTAAGCTACTTTAAGAGGCTACTCCATCAACAAAAGTAATAAAAATGTAGTTTCCATTACTTAAAAGCTGGTGGCATAGATTGATGACTAACCTTTCATCAGGAATGATGAAATGGTGGAATCAAAATGAGGGTCTAGAAAATAGGAATAAATAGGTTTATAAATAATTGGAATACAATGGAGGTCTAAAATACTTTCTCACCTTTTGTATTGGATTTTCATTTCCAGACATATTCAGAGATGCACTTTACCAATCTGAAACGGTTGCAAAACGAGAATATTTTGATAGTGATTGTACCATTTCAAGATAATATTGCACGCCACTCTCAAGATAATATCCAATTAACTATGCATCGAGATCTTGATTTCAATTTGATGTAATGTGGACATGCAAATCTGAATTAGAATGACGAGTATTTTTTATTGGATCCTACAATTATTTTTCAATTTTATTGAGTCAAGCTTGTCTGAATATTAATCTTTCGTGAAGAAAATGGAAACTTTTTTCATTCAACTACGTTCATAAAGTTCTCAATCATAATATTGTTGAATTAAAAATATTCTAAACAGAAATAGAAGCCTCTGAAAAGTCAGATAATCATAAAATATCATAATATTATTGCAACTTCTGCAAAAGTGATTAATGGGATAATTCACTTAAGATATCAAAATGATAAATATCATTACAAAAACAGGCAAATAGAATGGAAAACTATTTTGATATTCTGTTATAAAGTTGTATCTTATACAACTTCTCAAATAATACCGTAAACTAAAATAATCAAATTCAGATACGGTAAACTAATAATGAAACAGCTGTGAACTGTAGAAGATATTATGATAATTATACTTCTGTACAAATCAATCCAATTGAATTCCAATATCTTTATGTTGATTCAGAGATGCTTGATATCTAGATCTAGATTCCAACCTTGGAGAAAGAACATTATAATCACTTCTTATATATTTCTGAATTTCTCTTGTATCTAAGACGTTTGGAATCTGAATTATTTGTCTATTCTGATCTATGAACCTATGGAACAACACCTAGTTTTCGATTTGAAATCTATTCAAAAAGCTATCATCATTATCTAGAGAACTCAAAGGTGAGGTTTAAGAAGATTGTAAAACGAAATGGTGATTGTAACATACATCTTCTATTTAACAGATTCCAGAACATATGCGGAACTATTGACAGAGTTCTTAAAAATAAAGCCCAGAAAGAGACAAAGCTCAAATTTTATAAAGTAATGGCCGTCCCTACACTTTTGTATGGCTCTGAAACCTGGCTATCAAAGAGGAGGGAGTGGAGCAGCTTACAGGCGGCCGAAATGAGATTTTTAAGGTCAATTTATGGATGCACCAGAGAGAACAGGCTTTTATAATATCGATATCCGTAGAGAGCTCAATGTGATCTCTACACCTCAACGAGTTGACGAGAATCGACATCAGTGGAGAGAACATGTTGAGAGAATGGGAAAGGAATGGGGAACGGAAGAATCCCTAGAGCTCTCATTGCTTACAGGCCAGAAGGAAGGAGAAGTATTGGCAGACCAAGAAAAAGGTGGGAGAATGTTTGAACGTGGGACAGGTATTAATGCCCACTCCTGTACGAAGCCGACGACGACGACATTTTATCGTGTTCAACCAGAGAGTACAGAATGGAATACTCTGTGATACAAATAATGGAATGTTGAGAGGAATACTTTACTTTCTACACTATCTGGTTCTATCAACGTGAGTATATTCCACAGGCCAGTGAAATTTTAATTCATACATGCTTATTCAACAAAATGAGATCCACTAACTTTGAAGTTAGAAATTTCGAGTAATTATTACATGAATCAGCAATTTGAATAGATTGATGTTTTTATTTTATGTTTCAGTTTGAACAAGCTCATTCAGCGAATAACGTAAAGTTTCCAATTATAATAGTGCCATGATTGCTAGCCTACTCTGAATGAATTCTTCATCATTATACAATAATATTATCTGAAACGAAGGGTGAAAAGTTTGAATATGAAACAAAGTTTGATTGAGTTTGATAAGCTACTCTACTGATCCCACACAAAAGCGAATATATCCATCTTGCCAATAATACGTTCATTATAATTATTAAATTTTATGTTATTCCTACTCCACTTCTAGGAATATTATTGTTTGCAACAAACTACTCGGCCACAGTTATGAACGATATATTTTCAGGCAGCTACTGATGAGACTGAATATGAAATAGTAATCATTCACCCATGTTGTACATTATAATGTTGGGTTTTGTGAGATTACAGAGCAGCCTCGTCATAGAAATCAGAGCTGTTGTTGAGAAGTAGTTTATTCTCTGTGGCGCTCATTAACAATATTTGCAGACAGCTTGTAGAATATTTATCAATGTGGATATGATCCATGCTGTTCATAATAATGAACAGTATTTGCAGACACTGGTAGAATTTTGATAATACAAGTTTGACACATCCTGTTGTTGATAATAATGTTTGGCGGGTGGATTGTGATCTCAGCTCAACCTCGTCATAAAAATCGCTCGTCTGCAACGTGTGTCGTTTGGCCAAGCAGGGCAGAGCCGTTCAACTTTGAGTCACGATTTTAGTATTTTAAAAAGTTGGGCGTCAAAAGTTGGGCGACTCTACTATGTTCAAAACTCGGCATCCAGGCTGTTGAAAACTATGCGCTTAATTTATCATAACTGGATGCTTGAACAATGAGATGGCGGGCCAAGAATATTAAAGTTGGTTGTTCATGATGTGGGTTGACGATGTCGCTACTTCAACACTGGATCACAGTTTCGCAGTTTTGTGACTGCTGTTTATAACTCTACAACGTATATTAATAGTGCAAACTATCATTGAATATCAATTATTTGATCCTGTCATGATCACAATTTCATTGAATATCCTACTCAATATGAGTTATTCAATTGGAAGAAATTGATATTGAAATAGTATTGAACTCCAATCAAGCAACTTCATCAGCAACTCAATTTCACTGACAATGCAACTTGTTATAATATGAGCCTAATCAATAATAATGAGAATAGCAAAAAAGTACAAATTATTGAATCACAATGCTACTCATAGAGTTGTTAACATCGGCGTTGAAATTTACTGGCACAGTCCCCACTACACTGTTCCACAGTGCACTCAACTTTCTATTTAGAAAGTAGCAAGGTCAGCAAAGTTTGGAGTCAGGATCACCAGCATAGACCGCCAGGACCTAATATGTCAATACAGTCACAAACAATGTTTTCTCGTTTCTCTGCAAGTTTACACAGAACTCACTAAGCTCCTAGCTTCCTTCTCCTCCTCCTCCCATTCAACATCATCATCATCATCATCATCATCATCGCCATGATCGTCGTCATCATCATCATCATCATCTTCTTCCTTTTATTCTATGTCTTCTTCTTCCTCTTCTTCTCCTCCTTCTTTTATTCTACATCTTTTTCATCTTCTTCTTCTTCTTCTTCTTTTACTCCTTCTGTTCCTCCTCCTACTCCTCCTCCTCCTCCTCATCCTTCTACTCCACCTCCTCCTCTTACTCCTCTTCCTCCTCCTACTCCTCCTCCTCCTCCCACTCCACCTTCACCACCATCTTTTTTCTTATTTTCCCTCTTCTCCTATCATTTTCTCTTCTCTTTTTCTTCTTTTTTCTTTCCTCTCTCTTCAATCTTCTTTCCCTCTTCACTATCACCAGTCATTTTCCTTCCAAGAGGAAGGAAATCTTCCTCCTCATCTTCTTCCTCTTTTCTTCCTCTTTTCTCCTTCTTCTTCTTCTCTTTTTTATCCTATTTCTCTTCTCCTTCTCCTCTCATCTCCTTTACTTGTCTTTTTTCTCTTCTCTTTCCTTTCTCCAGTCTTCTTCTTCCTCTTCATCATCACCAGTCATTTTCCTTTCAAGTGCTCCTCGTCTCCTCCTTTTCCTGATTTCTTTTACGTGCTCTTCATCGTCTTCTGCTTTTTTCGTCCTAGTTTTCTGCTCTCTTCTTCAGCATCAATCTTTTGTTTCCTTCTTCTGTATTTCTCTCACCACGTTTATCTTCTCCAACCTCAACCAAGTTGACGTCTAGCTGAGCTGACCATAGATCTGATAAGCTGCCAGTAGTTCATGGTGACGTCGCTTTCAACTTTCCCGCGCCCGGCAAAAAGTTAAATAGGTAGCGAGTGCCGAGTGGAGACTGGATAGAGTAGAGATTGCAAACAAAGTTAACCGACTTGAACAAAGGTTGACGTCTGGATCTTTATTCGATTCAGGGGAGTGACTGTTCCCATTCCATTCTGAGTCCTGCTGAGGATTATCTGTGGTTGAAGAGATTTTTCAACAGGTAGTGTGTTCTTAATTTGATTTATGACTTAATCTAACTCAGTTCTGAATTCAATTCTTTTGAATTTACTCCGTCCTTGTCTAATCTACCTAAGCGAAGTACAGGATCAAGTAAGCGAAGCGGATAGGAGGTTTCTAATGAACTAAGAAACTCCCCAAAGTTAATTCTCCAGAATGGAGTCGGGCTAATTGAAGCTGTCACATATCGATTGATATAATCCATAGAATGCTTCCACAAATCACTAGATATTGCTTTTTTCTGCAGGCTGAGGTCAGTCACATACATTTTAATAGCATTGGCTTCAGATCTGATATTTGAGAATACTCTCTAACATAAAACTGCACGTTTCAAAGCAATGATAAGAAACTATGACTTATTATAATATCACTAGCTTGCCCGGCGAACTTCGTACCGTCAAAAAGTCAATGTATATCATGTACACTTGACTTTATTAGTGAATCATGAAATTTATCTGACAATCAATATTTCCATTTACATCGCAAAACGGACTTACTATGTGCTTAGTCATGCAGCATTATTATTCCGAAAACATATACTCCTCAATCAATAGGTAGTAATATCTATCAGTAAGGTAATGAATCAAAAAAATAATAGATATATTAGTGTATAGATATAATAGATATATTAGGTTATATCAGTGTTTCAAAGATGAATTATTTTATGAATTCATAGTTTCCGATTGTCAATAGATGGTCCAGGAAATATGCGATGTACGATGAATTAGGTACACAGAGTTCCATAGGCCCATTCTTTCCATCTCCCATTTTGGGATGAATATAAGCTAAGCTAGATTAAAAAAAAAATGTAAATTAGTCTGTCGTTTTTCAGCAATTAATGAATGCAATAAGGACAACTATCTTTTCCCAACATTATAACATTCCCAATGATAGGGGAGTGATAATTATTTGTATAGGTCTCCTAAAGAACGATTATCTACAGCTGGTACTAATCAATTAAACTAGCTTCAACTCCAAACTACCGTTTTAATACCAGTACACAATTTATCACAGGGTGACGTGTTTATCATACAGCTGATAACTTTAGATGCTAAATCATATTATCACAATTTATGATCTTGAATCATGATCATCTTCCCGTTCTTCAGTAGCCACTCGGTTGAAAATTTTGAAAACATAGGTCTGTGAAATGGATTCATAAATAATTATTATTAGCCCCCCTATTAAAACTTCTGGTCAGAAACCATCCCCAAACCATCACACAACAGTTTTCGAGTCTATAGGAAACAAACAAACCTACAAATTAACAAACAAAGAAACAGACATTCATTTTTATATAATTATATATATATATATATATATATATATATATATATATATATTATATATATATATATATATATAGATAATGAATCAATATTGCGGATCTTGTTTTGACATGGACTGAGATTCGTCGTGAAAGTTGTTCCAAGTCTGCTATCGAATCGAACATACCATAACAGTGATAAAAATATTCGAATCTCGGCCCGGGCAAGATATTTTTCTCGGGCCACTCTCGTGTTCAGGATGGACACGTTATCCGTCCGTTCCAACTGCCAAAAAACAGTTGTCAGGTCATATCAGAGGCCCTGAAATTCATCAGTTGCGACCTGGAAACTTTAACATCAGACCTGAGACAGCCAGGTCACTCGATAGTAATGATATAATAAGAAAGTATAACTCTGATCCTGTAGTGAAATTAGTTCACATTAGTTGAAATCTAATAAAAGTGGAATCTGATCGTATCTAACAGCTTGATATGAATCGATATCAAAGACTACATTCTTTCAAATGTAATTGAACACAAATTATTGAAAGACAACGTGGAATTGAAATTTAAGAGTAATCTTCATGCGGTTGAAACTGCTTCCAGGAATATCCTACTCAACCAGTTGACATGTAGTCTTGTAAGGTACATTCTTGAGAACCTTCTCAGTTGAATAAGCTTTATTTGCTTAGCTCTTATAATCAATCAGCCATGTAATGTTTGCGAGGTAACCGTCCCTGACTAGAATTGTTTCAAGGATCGTTCAAAATGTATCGCTCATCACGGACGTCTTGTCTATTTGCCAATCGCCGACTCTTGTTTTGATTGGTCAATCGACTATCAATCAGCGAAATTGGTCTATATAATGATTCTATGAATAATTATTGTATTTTGCTGTTCGATGCTTAAGTTTCAGTTTACGGGAAATTGATCACTTTAGAATAAGCAGCAAAAACAATTGTTATATATTTTAATAGATAATGTTACATTAATCTACCAAAAAATATTATTGTTCTCCTCTTAAGTAGAAGTGTCTACTTCACATACATGTGGCTGTGACAGCTTTAAGTATTCTGTAAGAAAGCAAATTGACCAAAATAAAACGTAATTACCAGTGCACTGTGACTCATTCATAAACCGGCGGCCTTTTGCGATAATGACTCAGACATACTTTATAGATGTATGCTGAGTAACAGTTCTTCCTGCAAAAATAAATGCATTTCTTCGATAAATAATACGCTTTCCATCAAAATCAAATACGTATATTAAATTCCCAATATACTAGCAATGAAATCAAATCAGTAAATACAATAGCTTGAGTGAGATTAGACTATCATTCGGGCTTACTCATTCAAAAATGTCAAATTAACAATATTGCTTCCCAGAATATAAATGTATGAATGAAATCTGTACTTATTTGACTCCATCCCTTTTTTTATTTCCGTGAACTTCATATAAATCAATAAAATTTTACAGCCTCCGTAAAAGTCGTATTACGTAAAAATGTAATAAGTAATGAATAATATTTCAAGTAATTTTCACTCACGTGCAATGTCTGTAAGTATATTCTCCTAATGTTGCCTTGCATTCAATGCATACTCGTTCTTTCTCCATTGAATAATCTGGACAATGTTCATTATTTGACACATCTCTTTTTGAAGTAATTGAAGACTCATTATTCCGGAGAGGTGTTCCATGTGACAATGAGAAGATTATAGAACTTATAATCAATACTCTGCAAATCATATCGAACTGTAAGGAAGTCAATATTTTCTATGTTCAAATCTGAAAAGAGAAAGAATCATTATAAGTTAAGGCGAACAAAATTAAAATTTCACACATTACCAGAGATAATGGGTAGGTTGAAAGGACTAAGAGGAAGTCTTATTTGAAGGATGGTGAGCTGAAGATTGTACAGAAATTTTAGTAGAGAAAATTTAATTTGATGAATTACGAATAAAATTATCATTACGAGCAATTGTTATAAATCATGGTTGGCTGGAATTAAAGTAATCCTTACTTACATTTTCAGAGGAAATCGGTTCGCAACATAATGGAATATTGGCTTGTTATATTACTAAGCGTCAAGGAGAGGCCTAGGAGACGTATCAACAGTGGACGGAAATTAATTATTTTGTACCTTGAGAAATACTATGAAACAATACTCCAAAAATTATCTAGTAGTGATTTTTACCAAACAGTCTGATTAAAGTACTTGATTCATGTGGAATTATTCATGAAGTGTGCTTTATAGCTAGTTGTAAGGCTAGGCTATCGTATCAAGACGTGATTCGACATGATACGACGTGACCCACGTCTGCTAGATGAGTTACTATAATTTACGATCATATTATAATGTTCACATTGAGACAAAGCTAGCTCTTTATGTAACTAGTTTGTGGGTTTCTAATGAAAATGTATATAACATTAGTTTCCAATTACAAGTTGCTTACAATTTCAAATCACCTTTTATTCCAAAAATGATGAATTGGTGGATTGATAAAGATGGAATCACCACTTCCAAAGAATTCTGTAATCAACTATCAATCTGAGATGTTACTTGAGTTCCATAACAGACTAGATTAGATAGAAAGTAGTGTAAATTGGTAAATCTATGACAAGAATATGTGTTTTGGACACGCTTATTCAAATTTGCTCATTTTCAATTAGATCTTACAATTTATCATTCTCAGTGAATGGAGATAGTTGGAATTAATTTTCTAGGTAGATGTTTCAAACTTATCGATATAGAAGTTCTTGATCTGATTGAATTTTTAATAGCATCCTTTTGATTCGAGAATGTTGACCTAGAATGAAAAATGTTATAAGAATATAATAATATAATTATCATCAATGCTCCTATCATAACAGTAACAATGAAAATCAATTAATATTACTATTTCAAATCTGTAAACTTGTACAGATTGAGTAAACTACTACTATTAACTGTTAGCGTGTATGTTCATATGTTCACTACAGTATCAAAATAATTTTGGCCGCCATCTTGAAGCCGCAATTTTAAATACTTCTTATCATTTAAGAAGATTTATTTTTCAGAGGGCCCTCACTCAACAAACATAAAAATCTGGTGTGGCGCACTCACACAACTTTCCTTGCCGTTATGAAAATTGATCACTGACGCTAGTGTTCCCGCGCATCTCAAGTCTACTATTTAAATATTTGATTTAATGATTTAATAAAATCAACTATAATTTGCAATTGAATAATCACATTTTCTCGAATTTAAAGCTTATTTTCAATTTTAGGTGAAAATGTTACTGAACATTAATTGTAGAGATTTTCATGCTCAATCTACTCCACTTGATTTTTTTTTGTTTCAATTGTATCTGAAGCCTGATAATTGGGAATCTATCTGCATTGATGGGGCGGAGCTCCTGAAATTTTTACAGGAATGGGACTTGTGGCAGTTGATAGAGCTTATCGATGACTATTTAGGTATGAATTTGATCAAAATCGTTGGAGCCGTTTCCGAGAAAATCACGAAAAACCCTGTTTTTGACATCATTTCCGCCATTTTAGCCGCCATCTTGAATTGCATTTGATCGAAATTGTTCGTGTTGGATCCTTATAGTGAAAGGACCTTAAGTTCCAAATTTCAAGTCATTCCGTTAATTGGGAGATGAGATATCGTGTACAGAGACGCACATACACTCATACACACACACACACACACACACACACACACACACACACACACACACACACACACACACACACACACACACACACACACACACACACATACAGACCAATACCCAAAACCAAGTTTTTTGGACTCAGGGGACCTTGAAACGTATAGAAATTTAGAAATTGGGTTACCTTAATTTTTTTCGGAAAGCAATACTTTCCTTACCTATGGTAAATAGGGCAAGGAAAGTAAAAAGTGATCAAAGCTAGCTTGTCGAAGGTTCACTTTCAATAATATTCAAAGTCGACATAGACATGAATATATTTGTACGAATATCTCAAGAGAAATATATATTACAATGTTTAGAATTATTATCTCATTAAAATAATCATAAAGGGGCTCTCGTAGTCTCAAGGTATTATTTATTCTGTCAAATTTTCCACTATATGCCAAACTCGAAGCCCTGAGATTAATGAATGATATAATATAATATGATACAATATTGAATTCAGGAGTTATAAATTCATCCGACAAGCAAAAGCAAGTCGAGAAATTGAACCTATATAATTATTTTATGCATTCAATAAATTATCAAATCTATTATCCATTATTATAGCCCAGTCAATAAAGGTTTTTTCGATCCGAAAATTAAATAAAAGCTGAATCTTTTACCATCGATAGAACCCTCCCAGAGGGTCATTCTCCCAAAAGTCCCAAGAAATCCCCTTGGAGCTTTTCCCCCTAGCCCCCCTCAAAGTTGAAAAATGCAGGTAATCACGGAAAATTAATTATCTCTGTACCCATTGATCGGAAATAGTTCTATTGTATGTTATTCAATTCGTTACATTATGGACTACAATATTAGTTATATTCATTTTCTCAATAAAATTGACAGTTCTTGATAAAATAATATATATATATGTAAAAATTAAGGGGGCTTGCGATTTGATTTTTTTGTTTTCTTTGATTAACTTCAAAGCGAGTAGTTTTAAAGAAAAATGAACTGGATGTAGCCAATGTAATGTAGCCACTCTCATTGCAAATCCATTGATGTATATTGTTATGTATTTGCGATTCGATTTGACGCCGTGGAAGGGGAAACAGTTGACGCGGAACGGCGCGGCTGACTCTCTTAGCCATAGTAAACAGCAAACTGGAAATCAATTATCTCTGTAACCATCAATCGGAAAAAAATCTATCATATGTCATTCGATTCGTTAAATTAAGGACTACAATATTAGTCGAATTCATTTCCTCAATAAATCGAACAGTTTCCTCGATAAAATAATATAATGTAAAAATTTAGGGGTTTTTCGATTTGATTTTTTTGTTTTCTCCGATTAACTTCGAAGCAAGTATGATAACACTGTATTCCTGATAAGTTGAAAATGTCCAAGCTGAAAGTAGATTAATTTGTTGCACATTCGGTTCAAATATTAACAAATGTTACCAAATATTACCAATATTATCCCATATAGTGAGAACGAATTACTCTGAAGCTTTCTATGCTCACTGAACATGAAGAGGCAATACCAAGCCAGAATCGCAGTTTCGTTCAAATCATTATTATCAGAGCTTTCAAATTGATGCTATGTAACTATGGATGTTATCCCCATCTCACAATTTCCCTATTTATCCTTATCCTGATTCAGAATAAAGTAGTTGATCTCTATAATCACAAAAATCAATGTACAGTACCTATAATAAATAGTAAAAATAACAAAATTTCTAGTAATAATGCAACTTTTTCCAGGTACGAATTTCAAGGTTCATAAAATGACTTATCTCATTCACAGGCAGAAATTCTAATGATCATCATAATGGTAATTTAATGAAAATTGTTTGTATTGTACATTGTTCGACGTAAGATAAGCTACATCTTTAAGGTAATCAACGTATTTAGATTATCATGTTTATGAATGAAAGCGAGACTATGATAGAAGATTAGTCAAACTGAAATATAAACATTATATACAATGCATATTTCTGATCAACTATAATTACAAATGATAATATCAAGCCGAAATGAATTAAGAAACTTAATTTCAAAGTTACTATCCACTGTTCAAATTGCACTGTGATTTCCTTTTACTTCCAAATGGATTGAATTGCCTCATTCTTCAACGAAACAATTATTGTAAAGAAAACCAGTGGAATGTGAACGTCATCCAAATAGCATTTGAATTTCAATTCTCAGATCATGAAATTCATAAAGAACTAGAAAGAATTGCAAACAGTGCAAGTAACATTGATACAAAGCGATACAATGAAAATCAACATCTATTAATTTAATACTGGACTTATCAAATTTATATTACCGTTAATTTATATTATTTATAAAGCTTATAAAATGTAAAACAACATTTTTAATTTTTTCTACTGGAGCAAAACATCGATAGAAAATAAAGAAGAGCCCATTATAAGCACAATATACTTGTGTACTAGAATTCACTTGAACTAACTCATCACTTCAACCCTTCAATGATCACAATGAACTGGAATGGTATAAAAACAATGAAATTGATAATCAGGTACAATTTTCAAATAGCTTCACCCAACTGAATCTGTGAATGCTAAGTCATAAGAAATCATGTTCAATAGATTTAATTTGAATGCTTCAAATAGAATGTGATCTATTCTTTTGGTGCCCTAATCAAAATCAACATCAATCGACATAAAGAAAAGCTTCTGCCAACCTTGTGTAATGAATGACAAGATGCGAGTGGAGGTGAAAAATCGATATGTTAACAAAAATAATAGAAGATGATGAATCATCTTTCAATTAATCTTATACGGTAGGGTACTTTGTGGTTAAATGTGAAACACTTTCATGATTTTCCTACCTTTTATGCAATTATGCATGCTTACTCTTCCTTAATTTGTATGTTTGCATGGCTTTCATCTTTAGAATCTACTGAATTTTCATATTGGACTGTCTAAATAATGTAGATTCAACTAGTAAGAACGGAAGATAAGCTACTTTACAGAGAGAATCATAGAAAGTTTCAACTCAACAAGCCCAATGTATAAAATGATTATGCCTCAGCCGTCATATATATTTTGCTCAACTGAAGGTATATTATCAACCTGGCTTGGAGAATATCACTGTAGAAAACAGCAAACACTGCACGCTATGATTTTTCAGGAAATTACCACTGTTAACACTATTGTAATCTATTATTTATCTCAGTTTTTGAAATTCATAACTTATGACAAATTTTAACATAGAATTATGATCATACACACATATTTCAAATATGTATTATATATTATGTAATAGTATGAATATTTTATCGGTTGCAAACAATATCGTTGTTTACAAAAATACTTGGAAAAATGGAGGTTGGTACCAAATTCCAATAAAACAGAACGTGCCCTCATCCATCTCAATACTCACATGGCACAAGCACAGGTCAGGGTTGAGTTTTGTGGCAAGCGTACCCTTCACTTGCAACCCTGAATACTTGAGAGGACCCTATCATACAAGACAAAGGTTTAGTTGCAAGGTGCGTAGCAGAGTCAACCTGATTCGAAAGCTGGCTGGAACAAATTGGGTAGCTGGAGCAGATTATCTGAGAATTTTATCCCTGGCACTCATTTTTTCATGAGCTGAGTATTGCCCACCAGTATGGCTCTATAGCTCCCACACAAAGAAACTGGATGCCCAAATGAACAGTGCATTGAGAATCATTCCAGGCACAATAAGATCGACTCCTGTTCCATGGATTCCAGTTTCAGCCAATATAGCCCCAGCGCTTCGTAGAGAAGAGCACCTGAAGAAAGAATGCCTGAAAACGGCGATGTATGATGACATTCCACTCTTTCTACAAAGTATCCTCTAGTTAAGGAATCCTCCATGGAAGATATATCCAAAAATTATCAAGGAGCATGGTAACATGAAAGAGAGGTGGAGATCGAACTGGGTAAAAAGATGCACCCACAAATAACTTCATAGTTGAAGATCCAACTGGAAGGTTGCATGGATTTGATCTTCAGAGGAAAGAGTGAAATGCTCTCAATCGGATCCGTGTGGGGAAAGGGCCCAATTCGTCCTTTTGAGGGAGACCCAAGAGAGCTGCATGAAGCCACTAGCAGAGCTGTAGTCTGGTTAAAGCAACTAAATAGTTAATTCTGGGTGACTCTGGAAGAAGAACTGAATATTTTATTTTTAGGCTGGGCATGGAACTGATATTATATGTTTTGGAGACGCTGATTATTATTTTATTTCCTGGAAAGAGAAAAAATTCAAGGCTGATGTTGGCGTCGGGCATACGATTGAATGAAACCTAATTAAATCTGTTCACTTGTAGAGTGAACTGCGTCGGGTGTGAAACACCCGTTATAATGATATGAATAGATTTCAAAGGAGAGGTCCTCATATGATGGTTGATTAGCTGATCATCATATTGTAAAAGATCATAATACATTCTAGAGACTTCATTCAGAGACATATTCCCAATGTTTCCCACATACAAGCTTTAAGCTTCTGGCTATTCTCTTTCTCAGTGATAGATCCTAATGCTGCTGAGTAGATCTTTACTGTCCATTTCTAATATAGTCGAATACAGAGCAATGGCAAATACAGACTGACACAGAATAACGGGAACGCTTAAAAACGCCATAAAACATTAGTGGGAAGGGCAAAAATGATTTTATTCAAACTGAACCAAATTTCAATTAATAATAACATGTATCACTTTTTGACAATTACTTCTTTAAGATGGCTTCCTTCTGAACGAATACACTCTTGAAATCTGTGTTGACGATCCCTCATTGATCGCTGCAACATCTAATCTGGGATATTTCGGATTTCATTTTAAATTTTCAAATAATTCAAAATTATTGATAAATTGTGAGCGAAATCCACTCTGCACGGCATTCAATGGCAACTGTGCGAGTGAGTATTCTTTAGTAACCGTGTAATCTCATGATTAGGTGGCGTTTCCTGGTCCCATGATCTGTCCACCTGCGATTTTCTGTTTGTGGATCTATCTCAATCAAACGTTTTCACAACTTCACAATAGTTGTGGTTGAATCATAACAGAAAATTCAAAATGAAATAATTAAACAGTCATAAAATCCCAGCTGAAATGTTGCAGCAATCTTTCAGGAATCTCAACACAGATTTCAAGAGTGTATTCGTGCTGGAGGAAGGCATTTTAATGAAGTAATTGTCAAAAAGTGACAGATGTTATTAATAATTCTCGAATGGCAAGTTTCGAACTCTACATTAGTTTGAATAAAATCATTTTTGCCCTTCCCACTAATGTTTTATGGCGTATTTAAAAGCTCCCGTTATTCTGTGTCATTCTGTATATTACAATGGGATATGACAGTTTTTGTATCATATAATTCAACCGTTTTCGAGATTCATATTTGTCAGTAAAAGTTCAAGTTATTTTTCAAAAGTGAGCATAAATTGAGCTAACTATTTTTTGCTGGTTAGCAGCACATCAGTGAGTGACCAGTTGCTGAGCTGTTATTGGTCGATGCTTATCTCGTATTTTGTCATCCATGAAGACTATGATGACGTCATTTGGTCGGTTTTGACCGCTCGCGGCGTCGTCAGACATCATTTTTCATCACTTCTCTTGGGAATCAGTGACTCGCTACGTGATGGTTGCGCGGTTTTCCCACATGACTTCACTTCGTGACCGCTTCCTCCGAACAGTAGAGCAGATTTGGCTCAACCTAAATTGCTGTTCGTCGAATATTTATATTTTTCGCTATCGGATTTGAAGCCAATCCATGACCTACATCAAAAACTATGATCAGAAATATTTTATTGCTGTTTTTCACCGTCGTAATACTACTGGCTCAATATCAGATATGAGACCAATTCGTCGACAAACTTTGATCCACATGGTGAATTACAATTAAAATATTCGTATTTTTTATTACTCTTATAAGATATAATATATCTCAAGTCTCGAGAGCAAATTATTCAAAAAACGAATTCTACGAAGAATCTCAGCTCACATCTAAACAAACTCAGCAATTTTTTAAGAATTATTCTCTTATTAGTGCTTTTCCACAGAGTTGAATAGAGTTTTCTATTAAATAAACTCAATGATATTTTATTTGAATCCAATGTTATCGTATGTGATGAACCTCATTCATAACAAGGCTGCTTGCTCTGGACTCCACCATACACGCATAAAACAAATCCAGTAACCCTTTTTTGGTTGGAGAATTCGCTCAAGAAATTACAGTTGTATTGTAATCTTTGAAACCCACAACTTTCGATTATACAGAGTTGGTGAAAATTATGAGAACAGTTAGGTATTTCTTTCACAAGTATAATGTGACAAGAGGTTTCATTGGGGATCCTTATTTAAATAAAAAATTACTCTGTCGCTTCAAATTTTCTGTCCCTCTTATGAATCCAGACTCATTTTTTATGAGAAGGTGGTCATGTAATGGATAATTTCGCTACAGAGTTCTAAGAGAAAATGAAAACCGCCAAATAGTTGATGCATCTCATGACAAACTTTAGCTTGATGCACAACTCAAAATCTATAATCAATACCAAGAATACTCGAATCGATCCTATCTTTACCATCCTATTATTTTTTATTGACCAAATAATCAGTTCAGCATACTCTTCCATGTGCGTGTACGATAGAATCATGACTGACAAATTAATTGCTCACGCATATCATCAATCGACGTGTAGTTTAAGCTATGCTATCTTCTTGCATAAATCACATGTGCTACCCCGTCCACTACTTTCACTTACTCAATACATGCAGGGAATTTAAAACTTTTATGAAAAATCTAATGCATGAGCTTGGAAAATTAATTGTTTCACAAACTTTTTAAATAATTGGTGAGTGACGATGAACCCTGATATCAGAATTATAATTGGAGAATCAAGGGTTCCGATAGAAATCAATGGTACGAAATTGATTACTTTTATCAGTAATAACTTTAAATACCAACTTTTATTAAAAACTTGCAGGTAACTCGTGCTCCGCAAGGGTCCACATACAAACTTGACCTACTGAAATCTTGAAGAATTGAAAATAGGCCTATTACCATTCTCGGTGAATTAAGTACTGAATAAGTAACTGAATATAAATATGTGACTAATAACTAAAATATTCAATAACTGTAACTAATATGAATGTAACCGAATGAGTAACTGATATTTAAATAAGTAACTGGCTTCGGGAAGATTATCAACACAAGCTGAGGTGTCCTCAACCTACTACTCTACTAAAAATTCCATTCATACACATAAATTAAGTGCAATAAATTCTGTCAATCAACTTTGGGTTGCGTCGGTTTTAAAATATTCGTTAGAAATAGAAGTAGAGATTTTTTGAAGTAACAAACTAAAACAGACATACAACACAACAGCTCGAAATGAAAAATGAAACAATTTCAACCGCTCGCTTCCTATTATTATAGATATAGCACATTCTTTACTAAGATAGTTTTTAGCATTAGCAAAACACAAAGCATTATCAATTGTATAATCAAAATGAAAGAGTCTCTTTCCTTGATGAAAGGTCATATCATTCCCAGTTTCTGAATCTAAGATAGTAGAAACCTTCTAATTATTGAATTTCAATATACTCATGAAATGTGATGTTCCATAACGGAACATTCATTGAATATCTTTGTTGTTCCATTTTTCCGGCTACGAAATTACTAGGAAAGACTGACGTGGACATTCAACAAAACCTAAGGCAAGAAAAATAATTGTCATTGAAGACTATAAGCTCACTTCACAACAATTTACTCTCCACTTCACTAATTACCAGTCTTACTTAACGATTTTTGGAAGATTAATTCATGTTGATCGACAGTGTAACTGTGCAGTTTTCGAATCACTCCACTTGAATATTGCAAAGCAAGGGAAACATGTAATTGACATTGCCCTTGAGCGGTCACTGCAGGTTTGTTAAGATTGATGCTTAAACTCTGAAATTTCCCACCCAATTTTGTTAAGATAGATACTTGATTACTTGCCTTGTCTCTCATCCTTCACTCATTGGCATCGAGCAAAATGAACATCTAACAAACTGCAGAGCAAGAAAATCTTGTAATTTGAATTGCATTACATGCGGTCAGCAATTAGTTGTACTCCCATTTTGCAAGCCTTGATGTCCTATAATTGAAATTGCACAGAATGCACTCTCTTCATCCCTTATTTACATTCCATATTGCTATATGTATGTACCGAATATGTAAACATAACCTATGTTTATCCAGACTATATCATAATACTGTTTGCTCACATCACCCATATATTTCAACCAGTTTAGTGAAGATTGATGCTTGCAGATTTGATAGTGCCAGCACGTTTCGGTGACGCAGGTATCTGCTAATAAAGAAGTGATAGAAACTAACTGTGAATAGTGATACTGGTCGTGACAGTAGCGGTCATGGGGCACATTCCATAAATCTTTGACAAGACCTCGCTCACAGCTCACAGCTTACCTATCCTCTCATTCTAACCTCTAACCTCACTCCACCCTAACCTGACTCTCACTCCCTCACCGACCTCGCCTAACCTCACTCCACCACACCAGGGGTTGAATTGAACCGCCAAAACTCGATAGTCGACTGAAATACGGTGGCGACTGCGACTGAAACACGGTGACAGCTGCTGATTACAAAATGCTTTCACGGCTGTTTCTGTCGCTAATCGCACTTTTTCAACTTTCTCGCCGAAGCAGGTTGGCTACCTGAACAGGGATAGGCTTTCTCTGGTGTGAAGCTGATGTATCCATTAGCGCTCTCCCTCAAACGATTTTGATCATTGATGGCAGTAATCATTCATGGACATATCAGCAAGCGACTGCTGGAATTCGTGCAGAAGCGTATCAATTATCGATCACAGTCACCTGCCTGTAACAAACACAGTTGTTGTGTCTGTATAAGTGTGTCTTGATAGAACACAAGATTATTACTTTAAATCGCAAAGTTGTTTATAGATATTAACAGACTAGATATTAGAGGTCATTAATCTACAGTTCGTAACAAAGTAGAGTCCTTGGATTTTCGGTGGGTAACGTCATGCAATCATGGTGTTGAACGTCTAATAGCGGTTAAAGGATTCAACAAGAATGGTGAAATAACTGCTACACAGATTATTTATGACATCATTATCATGAACTATTCCCATTATTTGACCACATGAACGTTCATAGAGAGATATCTGTAATGAAACCTACACCATGCTCCTTTCAAACAATATGTGCTAGAGGAAGAAATTAAAAACGAAATCACTGCTATTCCCCAAGATTTGCTACATTGTCCATCCTGAGTCTTCGTAATAGGCTGTGAACGCCGAACAAAACCACAACATTTCGATGCTATCTGAAAGAGTAAAGAGGTACTGTTGAGCATTTTGATTGTAAGAAAATGAATCGAATGACAAATACATGCGATTCCATTGGTAATCTACTAGTTAATGAATTTATTTGTGGAAATGAACAACCCACTTATTCTAGAGTGAAACATTTTTCTCATTCAATGATGTTTAAATGTATCTTACAGCTTTTTGATAAAACTTGATGAAATATGATTCTCAGGTGATAATTGCAATGTCGTTACATTTGAAGATATGACAAATTTGATTAGAGTAGAAGCCCCTTGAAGTTTTGGGTTGGAACACATTGTGTCTCTGAAGCATATCAATGCTTCAATGCTCCTAAGTCTTTGAGACACTACTGGAGCATACTCTCAACTCTTATCTATCAAATCATCAAAATAATAGTGAATCTAGTTTTTGGTGAATCTTAGTGAGGCACAATTCCTCATCTGAGAGTTATCTTTGTAAGCAGAACATTATTCAGTCGAAAAAGACTTGTAATCAACAGAAAATTACCTCTCCCACTAATGAATTGCCATGCTTCATTAATAATTCAGACAAACTTTCGCATTTTTCGTCGGAGACAAAGTGGTCTGCTGAGGAGGAGGGGGAGTTTGGATCGCCGCCAAGATAATTTACAATTAATCTCAACAGTAACTATTTTCCTCCTTAGTCGCCGAATTCACATTAAATTAGCACAGATTTATGAACAACGCCGGGAGTGTTAATGGACCACTGTTCCTATTAATCCCAATATGAAATGTGGGCTTCTTCCAGCACACATATGGAGTCTGATCGGCCTCAATATTCCATTCCAATAATTAATCACACTTTTTCATTGATTTTCATCCTTATTGGACATTTATCACAGCTAAAACTCATGAAATTTTAACTGGTGGAAGACATTATTGCTATAAATAAAGCTCACCATGATTATCGTATGATATTAAGTACTCTTATGTGTTTTATTTTATGTTACATGAGCATATATTGGTAATACACCATCGTAAATTCTATGTGAGGTGTTTCTATGAAATAATAAATTCACCTATAAATGTATTTATAAGTATTATATGTATGTACTTATATGTATGTATTATATGGGTGTCTCATATTTGCCTATAAATGTTGGTGGAGGAAAAATGTTGTGTACATCACGAGTGAAGAATGTTATTTCTCCCTCAGGGAAAATGTTGCAGAAATTATTTCCACAATCATATCAACATAAGAACAATATATTTTCAATAATTTCAAATGAATGTTCTGTATTTTATATTCATATCTCATGAGATTATTATATATTACTTGATTCAAAGTGAAGCAGCATAAACTATGTTCTAGACATACTTCCATCAAAATTCGAAAAAGGAACAGTTTTGGGCTAGGCCTTTTTGTCCTTTTCTGATCATATATTCATTTGATTTGTTTGTTATGAAGTTTGAATATATGAATATCCATTCATATCTAATCCTGTTGAAAAATTATTTGACAATTTCTGTTGAAGATGGGAATTGAAAGAGCATGATTTCCAGTTACCAGCAACTATTGCTTCCTACACTTTGAAGTAAATATTACAAAAGTAGGGTGACATTATGAAGGGTGTCACTACAAAGTGAGTAATCAGATTCTAGTTCCAAGTCTTTTCAAATATTGGATGTTTGTTCTCAAAAGATTCTGGTTGGGCGCAAGTCACTTTTCGAGCAAACAAATTATATCTTTGCAGTTCCTATTTCCATCATTCCAATTCCAAGTCGAAATTTGAGAAAATCGAATCCTCTCTCTCAGGAATGTATCCTTAATTCATCCCTAATCCATGCTGTGAGTCCCCAACCATTAGAAATTCAGGAAAGATGTGGAATTAGCCTCGCTCCGCCACATCTTTCTCCCAAATCACTTCACCACATTGATCAAAAATCGAAAATTTCCCCAGAGAATCTCGGCGGCTCTGCCAGCATTGGACCTTATCCGTCCTACTCAACGAGGCAGAGGCACTCCCAATCTTTGCTTTTAAAATTGAGCCATCATTTCAACACGTTTTGACAAATCTACATCACTGTGACGGCAGCCTTTCAAATTATTCTCCATTGCTAGATCATGAAGAAACTCCACTAGAAGATTATTCTCGACATCAGAGTAAGGGCTTACTTATCGAAATTTCCTAATGTAATGCGGATTGAAATCCACCAGCATGTATTTTGAAAATGATATATCTTATCTATTCACTGTGCATATTTATCTATTTTTCTCAATTTTAAACAACAAATAAAAATGGAGTGTACAGCAATAATTGGAGGGGTAGTCACAATAAAATAAGAAACATACAATGAAATATCAATAAACACTTTGTACTATGACGTTTACCAATTTCCTCAAAAATGTACGTGATAATGTAACGGAAATGATGAGAAGGGTACCTCAATGTATGAAATTATGGTAGTCATTCAACAAATACAATTCCTGGAACTGTTCTATGTTGATTTTGATGTTTCAATACAACATTTTCTCAGTCAGCTAAGCTTGTATAGGTTACCAAATTTGACAATTTCTTGCCAATAAGTTCTTGAAAGAGCTGAGAAAACGCAGAAAAACTCTGGAGAAACACAGATTTTGGTCGTTTATTTGGAATTTTTTCAATCCGTTCTTAGTACGCCTCTAGAAGGCCAACTGAACATACATGAAACATTTGAACGTATCTGGTTCAGTAAATTTCCAGTTCTGTTGATTATGTATGAGTGAGTGAGTGAATGAATCAGTGCCATTTCGCTTTTGTATTTGTGTAGATACAAGAATAAAATCTTGATTATAATTCATATCATTCAAATTATAATCAAGATATTATTTTTGTATCTACACAAAAAATATAAAAGTGAAATGGAACTGAATCATCCACTCACTCACTAAGAACGGATTAGGAAAAATCCAAAAATACGACCATAATCTGCGTTTCTCCAGAGTTTTTCTGCGTTTTCTCAGGTCATCAAGAACGTATTGGCAAAAATGGTCAAATTTGGTACACAGGCTCACCTGACGTATGAAAATGTTGTATTGAAAGTGTCCCATCCAGCTGGGGGTCCAGGGGGCGGAGCACCCTGGCTAGACGGATAAGGCGAGCGAATTGAGCCTGCCGGCTAGTCGTTCATATTTTTAAATAACATTCCAAAATAAAAAAGGTTTCCTTGCCGAGATCTGCACTCATTTGAAAGATATCGGCAAGACTTGATGTTTTCCAGTATTTTTGATGTAGTCTATGATCTGTTCCTGAAGACAAGATTTTCTCAAGAATGTTGTAACCGTGTTAGAAGAAATACCGTAATAATTGAATTATTCTAGTTCATAGCTAGGCTAGTTTATGTTCAACTCATGTAATATTGTTAGTATGCTTATCTAATGTAACTGAATACAACTTAATAGATTTAGATGATGAACTAAACGTTCTCTGTTACAGGTAAGTCCATGTTGGAGTTGGAATCATAGTCATATCAGTGTACCTTTTTCCAGTATCGTGGATAATATTCACAAGTGAGTAATATTGCAAATCATGATACAAATAGATCGATTTACGAGTAAGATGGGAAAAGATTATTGGGAACACGCAATATTCATGATATTGACAAGAATATTCCTTTTTTCAAAATAAAGTGGAGCAAGCAAAGAAACGCTCTAAGCTATCTCAACTTGAGTCGCTATAAGAAGCGTCTCAAATACGACGAGTTTTGCCTTGCTGTCCATACATACTCAGTCGCTCTATACTAGACATAGCCTATACATATGCATATACTATAAAACTATGCATATCCTATAGTAGGAAGTGATGTGGATTACTTGAGAGCAGCGAGTCGCACTCATACTTACTCATTTTGCATATCATTTCCCTCCAGTTTCAATTCTGTAACAGATAGCTTCAAATCGAACATGCATTTATATTGGTTCTCTGATCCATCTCTTATAGGCACCTTTCTTGACGTCGTATATTGCACTCGATATAAAGTAAGGGTCGTAAATATTTGATTTTTATGTTGGTAACAGATTTAAAAGATAGGTTCGCTGGGCGCTCATAATAACTCACTTCCTGTGCTTGAACGAGAGAAAGAAATGGAAAAGAGTGAGAGGTGGTTTGAGTCGAAGTCGCTGGTTGTTTCCACTTCAGAAAACCGAGAGTCTGATTTATAGTTGGAAGTTGGCAATTTGAAAAATGCAGTTTCTCTATGTGCTGAATGTTATGTGTGACTGGAACACTGCCGGCCCAATTGTTGAAGTTTCTCCGTTCGACTTGATTTACTTGCGCAGTTCGGTTATAAAAATTTGGCTTCTATTTTTCTTTTCGGTCGTAAGTGAACGATCACTTCTGCGTCGACGCAAACGACATGTTGTAGCAGGTTCATCTTGCTACCAAGTGAGTAGGTGTTAACACACGCGAGAACAACTCTCCTTTCGTTCCGGAGATCTTATTTCTCACCTTAACGATCTATTAGGACCGAACACGAGATCCCAAATCAGGAAGTGGCAAGTTCCTTGTGGAGTCTCTACTGTGGGATTCAATCTCATTCTTTGAACAGGATGACTTATTTCTAATTTTCTTGTCTTCGAAATAGCACAAAGAAGCAGTCTAATGAATAGAGGGCTTCGAGAGATATAGTTTGGCCAGGAATACTGACTGATTTATGAGTCCAACTGCTATGGTATGCACTTGAAGTTATGTTAAAATATAAAAGCGAAATGGCACTCACTCACTCACTCACTCACTCGCAGAACTAAAAATCGTTCAGGACCAAAACGTTCAAATTTGGTAGGTATGACTTAGTTGGCCCTTTAGAGGCGCACTAAGAAAGGATTTGGGAAAATTTCCAAAGATACGCCCAAAATTTGCCTTTTTCTAGCGTTTTCTCAGCTTTATCGAGAAAAATGAACAGAAAATGTTCCAATTTAGTACGGAAGCTCAGCTAGAGTGTAATAATGTTGTGTTAGAAGGAATTTGCAATAACGTCAAAGATACGCCCAAAATTAGCGTTTTCCCAGCGTTTTTTTGCTTTTTCTCAGATTTATCGGGAACAAACAACATATCAATTCATTTGAAAAATCCCACATGGTGGCTTTTTGAAATATATAGCCTACTTTTAGCGACTAATGAATACTAGACTCTGATTGGTGATTTGATATCTTCTTGTCTGAATGTTGTGATGTACCAATGATCGTACAGCCCTCAAAATACAAAATAAATTTGTTCATAGGCTAGTACAAGAACGGAATAGCTTCTATCACCGTAGAAACATATAATCTTATCTGAGGTCGATAGACGATCGCTATCTAACTTACCAGGCAAGAAATAAATAAATCTGTAATTGTATGCCTTCCAAAAAATTAGTCAATGGAAAAAACCATATATGTTTATATGCCGATGGATTAGAACGGTAAAGTTATATTTGAAGGTTAGTTTCAAAATGTAAACATAACCCCGAAACAAACCAAGGCCAGCTCAGTAACAAGTAGCAAATTGAGAAGGCAGTTCAGCTAAACATCGATCAAAGAAATAATATATCAGTGAAGTCTGTTCAACATTTTTCGCCACGTGGAAGGACCCAGCCGGGACGATATATTCTACGGCCGAATATATTTCGAAAAACCAAAAAACGGAAACAAAAGTCTACGTAAGTTGTTCGAATATAAAAGGGGATCCCCATAAATCTGCGAAAATTGTACAGCGCATAAATTCGTTCAGTTAGAAAAGTCATGACTATAGTTTTAAGGGTACAAAACTTATCATAATTAATTTTTATAATATTAATACATTTAACTATCCACGCTGTACTTAGCTAAAAGGTCTATTTTCCTTAGGCGAAACCACACCCTGAGAATAATTTCAATTGTTAATTTATTCTATTTTCTGAATCACTATTTCATATTAACTTGTTTTTTCTTGTTGAGCTAATTCAGTTTATGACCCCTTCCAAGGGCTATTATCCATTTCATTTTGTTTAATTGAAGAATACCGAACTTTCTATATATATTTATAAATTAAAGATTCAAATCTACTATCAACCAATATTTATTTTGTATCTATCGAAAATTATTATTCACATAATTTGTTCATTAATTTATTCCATATTTGCTGTAACAGTTTATCTATCAGAATATATCCATATTACCGTTTTGTTAAACTGGATTTACTTCATTTTACCTCCAAATTCGTTCTTTCTCGACTGACACACATTGATCATTCAGGACACGTCCTGTTTTGCAATAGTCAGACAGTAGCGAGTATAGTATCTATCATTAGACTATTATCTATTCTGGTGGTAAGTGGTGGTCGTTTTTCTTATCAAGTAATAAATTCTGTCATTGGGAGTATCCCACAGAATCAAATAGTAAATCGACTCCCACCGGCCTGCTACACCGAGGTGAAGTGAATCCCGCATCATCAGCCGATCAACGTTGAAAAGAGAGGTAATAGATCGTATAGACAACGTTAGAATTAAACTCAGTACTCGAAATACTTACTATTTTGGTCCAGCACTTCGCTACATAACCTATAGTATTTATCAGAGACCTGGTTCGCATGGATTTGCCATTCTACCTGTTGTTTCATACGGTCTAATATCTTTCCAAATTACGGCACAAGTATTGGATTCTGGATATATTGGTCATCACTTGGAGAAAAGGTTCACTCCAAAGTTACTATCTCTGTTTGATCATAGTGATAACAGGATTTATTTTCAGCAGATTCAAGTTGCACTGTATTTTATTATTAAAGTGAATTTAATTCCACCTCACTATATTATAGCCACCTACCATATTAAGTTAGAGTCTCAGATCCCTTACTTCGGCTACCTTTGTAGACCGTCAAACCCTCTGCTGTGCAAATTAACTTTTTCAATCTGTCCCATCCATATATTAGTCATTCTGCTTCAATACATCGACTTAAGTGATATCGACAATTCGATTAAACAAACATCAACCGATCTAACCTACAAATATCTATCATTGAATCATACCCTTAAATATTACAACCGTTTAATTATCTTATTTAATCAGACTATTCTAATCATAAATCACTTATTCATTTTGCGTCCTCTTCTTTCTACGGAACAAAACAGTGGGGCTTTAAACGTTGAGGAATATTGCCCATGGTTTATGATTATAGTTTTGGTTTAATTGGTAAGAGTTTATAATTATCAATTTTAGTGCATGTTCATGCCCCTCCCAGGAGCAGAACTTGACACATGACGCTTCAACGTGAGGCCGATATTTGACACATGGCGCCCAACTGTGTTAGCCTCTGATGAGACCCCTAGGCATGTACAGCTACACTATTAGATTACATAATTATTTCACTAGTACCCAGAAATTTTTTCAAACTTTGGATCAATCCCAACTTGTCAAACTTAGCCTGAATATTCATCATAACAATCCTAATCAAACCAGAGGGACACAGAACCCCAATTATTAATAAGCCGTGCCCTGTATGATCAATGCGGGTAAAAGATTTGTCAACTAGTGATGAATTTTTAGGGGAGAGAGAGAACGAACTTGAGATTGAACAGATCAATTTTGTATGTGGACTGAACCACACGAAAATCATAAAACAAGAAGGTTTCGTATCCTACCTCACAAGAAATTGCTATATGTTAGTACTATATGTCCTATTTTTATTGTTAATTTTTAATGTTTATATGTTTACCTCGAACAATTGAAGGTCAACGTGCACTGAATTATCCTCTAGTCATCTCGTGGCACTAATCACTGTGATAAATATTTGTTGTTCACTTATCTCATCACTTATCTAATTTTAAGCAAATTAGCATCGATTCGCTTGTCTGCTCACACACTACCGAACTGTCACTCGAACTTCCACGCTGTCAGCCAAGAATCTGCCACTTCACCATGGAAGACTCCAACCCCAATTCGGATGTCTCGTACCCAGTAGCACTACCCTCAGGACCCAGCGCGCAGGCGGATGCGGCAATAGTTGACGACGCTCCATCCAGCACTCCCACTCCAGTGGACGACGAGGCAGAGACCCCAAGGAGTCGCGAGCCCGGCAGCATATCCTCCATGGGTTTCAACACCAATAACCTGGGCCAGCATTCGTCCACCCAGCTCGAGTTCCAGGATGTACCAACCGCTTCACCTCCATATGCCGCTCCTTCAATACCTGCAAATAAAGAAAAAACATTATTTGAGGATACTCGCGGACCTCTATCAATAGCACTGGCAAACAGCACCCTTGCTACAAACGAACAGTTGATATTTGAGATCGACGAACGGTGGAAGAAGGACCAAAAAATACGCCAGGAAGAGAGAGACCAGGACCGAGCAGAACAGAGGGAGAAAGAGCGCAAGCAACAGGAAGAAAGAGACAAGGACCGAGCAGAACAGAGGGAGAAAGAGCGCAAGCAACAGGAAGAGAGAGACAAGGACAGAGAAGAAAGAAACAGGGATCGAGAAGAACAGAGGGAGAAAGAGCGCAAGCAACAGGAAGAAAGAGACAGGGACCGAGAAGAACAGAAGGAGAGGGAGCGCAAGCAACAGGAAGAGAGAGACAAGGATAGAGAAGAGCGGAGAGAGGAGTACAGACAATTCTTTGCTTACATGGATAGCAAAACTACGGCCATCCTAGGACAGGTCGACCAGAGGATTGCTGAACAAGCCCAGGAAATTAAAGATAAAATCACCGATGATCTCAACATCCGAATGGATGAGATGTCCCTAAATATGGAGAGCAAACTTGCCGACTTGAACACAAACTTGCGAGTCGACATAACCAACGAAACCCAAAAGCTAGAAAAGCGGATGACGGAGAAAATAGTTGACCAAATAAAGGTGACCGAGGAACAGACCCGAGCACATTTGCAAATTGAATTAAAAAATCATCACACTAAGTGCGAAAGTGGACGCCAGCACTTAGAACAAGAGCTTAAAACTGCTATTCGAGCTGTGAGCACCTCCGTGGATCTCGTTAGTCTCGAAATTGAACAAAATACAAAGAACTAGTCAACCCTCGAGAGCAGAATAGACCACCTATCGGATCAACAGGAAAATCTAAGCAACAAGGTCAATTCCATGCAAGATGCCATTCAAGAGCAAAAATCCCAGTTTGAAAGGAAAATAGCCGCCACAGATTCGAAAATCATGCATCTGGAATCCCGAATGACTTTGGCACCGAACCTGAATGGTAGTTGCACACCTGCCGACAATTCTAGCATGTTATCCCTCGTCAACAATCTGGAAAAATTTAATAATACGCCACAGTCCATACAGCCGAAACCTTTCATTAACCAGCTTAAATCCATACACCAACTAGTGCCTACCCCCTGGCCAATATGGCGTCTCAAACTAACCGCTCTTCTGTCGGGTGAACCACTATTGTTTTTCCACAACTGTGCCCAGGAGATAAAGACGTTCGAAGAATTCGAAAAAGTTTTCCTAGAGAAGTATTGGAGTGCAGGGAGACAACAAGGTTTGTTGGCAGAAATTGTCTCTAGCCAGTACGACACACGTGTGGATAATTCCTACACCACCTTCATCACCCGGCTCCGGTATTTGAATACGCAGCTTGATAATTCAGTACCCGAACCCATGCTGGTAAGATTAATCATAGATAAAATGCCGAGATACATACGACTCGCATTGGCCACCCACCAAGTTACCAGCTTCAAAGAGCTGGAAAATCATCTACATTGTCTACAGACCGTGGATGACAAGCCCCAAGGTCGAAATAGACAGAGTGACTTCCGCCAGAATGACCACGCTCCCAATCAACATCCGCTTGCCACCGTCTCACCGAACTACGCACCCCATCGCAAACCCGACAACAGAGAAGAGTACCAAGTCACTTCATCTAGCCACGGGCATCGTAATCCAAATCGCCCACCACAAACATATAACAACAACCAAAGAAACTTCAACTCCACTTATAATAACCCGTCTCATTACGACGGACGAGACCAAATTCAACGGCGCTCAAATAACAACAACCCAAATCAACAACATCGAAGGGAGAACATAACAAACACCGACCGGACACAGCAGAAACCGCAGTATAAAGAAGCTTCTGGAGGCCAAGTTAGCAAACCCGGACCTAGCAACCAGAGTAATTCACCGAACTCCTGACTAGGCGACCGTGCCTGTCTTCAAGCACTGTTAACACATGTGAATTCCAGACCGGCCAATATGTTAGCAGGACATACCCTTATCATACCCTTAAATATTACAACCGTTTAATTATCTTTTTTAATCAGACTATTCTAATCATAAATCACTTATTCATTTTGCGTCCTCTTCTTTCTACGGAACAAAACAGTGGGGCTTTAAACGTTGAGGAATATTGCCCATGGTTTATGATTATAGTTTTGGTTTAATTGGTAAGAGTTTATAATTATCAATTTTAGTGCATGTTCATGCCCCTCCCAGGAGCAGAACTTGACACATGACGCTTCAACGTGAGGCCGATATTTGACAATGTATCTTAGTGTTACTACACTCAATAAACTATATCCTACTTCCCTTATTAATCTACTTGCCCTATTACCATAGGTAAGGAAAGTATTGCTTTCCGAAAAAATTAAGGTACCCCAATTTCTGAATTTCTTAATACGTTTTAAGGTCCCCTGAGTCCAAAAAGTGGTTTTTCGGTATTGGTCTGTATGTGTGTGTGTGTGTGTGTGTGTGTGTGTGTGTGTGTGTGTGTGTGTGTGTGTGTGTGTTGTGTGTGTGTGTGTGTGTGTGTGTGTGTGTGTTGTGTGTGTGTGTGTGTGTATGTATGTGCGTCTGTGTACACGATATATGATCTCCCAATTAACGGAATGACTTGAAATTTGGAACTTAAGGTCCTTACACTATAAGGATCCGACACGAACAATTTCGATCAAATGCGATTCAAGATGGCGGCTAAAATTACGAAAATGTTGACAAAAACAGGGTTTTTCGCGATTTTCTCGAAAATGGCTCCAACGATTTCTATCAAATTCATACCTGAAATAGTCATTGATAAGCTATATCAACTGCCACAAGTCCCATATCTGTTAAAATTTCTGGAGCTCCGCCCCATCTATGCAAAGTTTGATTTTAGATTTCCAATTATCAGGTCCCAGATATAATTAAAAAAAAAAAATCTAGTGGAAACGATTGAGCATGAACATCTCTTCAAATAATGTCCCGTAACATTTTCACCTACAATTGAAAATAAGCTTGAAATTTGAGAAAATGTAATTATTCAATTGCAAACTGTTGGCAACTGTTGATTCTATTAATTCATTCACTATGAAGAGATAGCAGATCTTGTGTGTATCCAGCGTTATTGACCTGTCACCAGCTGGCTCAGATCTTTGACTTGAGATGCGCGTTTACACTAGCGTCAGGTGATCAATTTTCATAACGGCAAGGAAAGTTGTGTGAGTGTGCCACACCAGATTTTTTTTATTCTAATTTTAAAATATTCTATTCATTGATATTATTATAATGAGTATTTTTATGTTTTTTCAAACGTTTTTTGTCCCTTATATTTACAGCATGCTAAAGTTCACAAAACCGAGACATGACACAACATCACCAACACACAATGCTGTCCACCCACTGCCTCACAAGAGGATCAGAAATTATTTTCTACTGAAACTGGAGAACAAGGCAACTTTTGAAATTCAGACGGCAGAGGCAGATGTCTGACCGTCTAATTTGTGCGCCAAAATCGAGTCACATCAAAGAGCATGCATGCACTTGACTTTCAGTAACTATAAGGTAACCAACACACTGTCGGTCTTGTTTTATGAATACTGTTCATATAAAAAATATTCAACTAGAAAGTTGCTGGAAGAATCATATGTATCCGGCTTGACCGCCGTTGATGTTGCCGACAGGCACTGTTACAAGTGAACCTAACCTCAAATTCTTTATTATGAATCTATTAGATTGTTAAAAAATGAATTCAATTTCATACCATTGCCAATAATTACAGTATCTAAAGTCTGTCTTATCTTATCTCTTATCTTTTCTCTCTCTTATTACTTATCTATCTCAGTCAATTGATAATTTTACAGCTAGGGATGTTAATCCCGGGACTAATTTCCAATCCCGGTATTTCGAGATTATCCAATATCAATCCCGGGTTCCCGGGACTAATCCTGGGATTGGCAGAGATCAGTTTTATGCATTTTTAACCAATTGTTCCTCCTCAATTACATGTTCAGTAACAGTGTGTGGAGATGAAAAAGAGCTCATTATAGAGTGAGAGGGTATCATTTAAATGGAAAAATACTTAGGAATAAAATCAAACAATAAGAATGTTTTCAAGATTAGGAGTAACTTTTTTTGAATGCTGAGCCGCTACTAGATGAAATTTCATAGAGCCAACTATTATTACTTCAACTAGATAGGCTATTCTACTTAAATATGAAGAAAAGAGAAGAGGAATGATTAGTCAGAGAGTGAATATTAAGTGTTTGTTTATTTCTGATTTCTGAAGTCCTTTCAAAGTTCTGAGTGCATTCCAAGGAAATTACATCAGCACTATTAAAAATATTGCGCCGTCTAGACCAGAGAGTATAGAATGTACATTCTATCCTCACTGGTCTAGACTTGTGATTGTGGTGCTATGTAAACATCAGCACCGAATAATGCGAACCGATAATGCGAATTCTATTTAGTCAGTAGAGAGTATGATATATTATGTATATGCAACTGTAGGCTGCGCCTGTAGAATAAATTAGTCAAAACACTTAAAACAATAAATAAGTTATGCAAAGCTCATATTCATCAGCCCAAATGAATTCTATATTGATTTTTTTTTGGAAAAATACGATTCACAAATTCAGTTTTCTAATCCCGGGATTGACGCTAAATAATCCCGGGAATGTAAGGTATCAAAAATGGACCGGGATCCCGGGATTGACATCCCTATTTACAGCTGATGATATGCTTCTAGTTTCCTTCAATGAGACCTAGCTAATTCTCTTTTAAATAATCTTGAATGTGTATCAAAATACATCGTTATACAGTCCATATAGTTTATGATAATTATATGAATTATTCATATAAATCGTGAATTTCAGAATCAAACTGAAATTGCTCGTGGGAAAGCAATACCATAGATAAAGGATAAACGTAAGCTATATTGCTTGTCGCCTGTAGGCGATACCTACTCGATAAACAAAAATAGCAGAATTCAATAGAAGATGAGAAAACTGGAAATATTCGGAGTTGCAGAACAACATTTAGTTGTGGAAGAAACAGGACCTACATTGTCACTAACTTACATAATACATGAATTTGAAACTCCAGAACGCATCGACCAAGTTGACTAACTCAATAAATAAGGATTGTTTTGAGCAAGTTTGTGTCAAACTTGAGATTATAATGTATGTGATTTATGCTTCGAATCCCTCCCCTGTGATTCTGAGTTGAGAACTTCCTGCTATTTTTCAGGAAGAAAAAAAGTTTGAGAATCGCTATGATTTACATCGGTGGGATAGAAAATAAGAAGTTGAATATACGCTAATGCTTGGTATAAAAAAATGATATTTTTCTAATATTCCATGGAAATTACCTACAGTACTATTGAAAGGCTCGAAAAGATAAATAATTCTCTATTTGACCTGTGAATATGGAATGTACTTACATTATCAGTTGAAATATTGAAATTCATTCAGTTAGCTAATCGCTGGTTAAGGCTAGGAATTGGATGAAATATACTTTCTCATTATATTGAAACGGAAGATAACCACGGATTAGTGAATTGTTATATTCAAATTCTCAACGGAGAGAATTCTGTGGACTGACATGGATTTTATTTATTTATTTATTTATTTATTTATTTATTTATTTATTTATTTATTTATTATTATTTATTTATTTATTTATTTTTTATTTATTTATTTATTATTTATTTATTTATTATTTATTTATTTTTTATTTATTTTTTATTTATTATTTATTTATTTATTATTTATTATTTATTCATTTATTTATTCATTACATTTCCAACGGTATACACCAATTTCAAAAGAATACAATCGTAACAAGATCAACAAAAATAACAAGACAAATATAAATATAAATATGAGATACATAACATAGAGTCAAATAAGTAACTTAGCAATTCAGAAGTATAACAACTAATAACAGTAATATGAAATAAAATGTACAAATATGCATTAGAAACTATCAGCACAAATTCAATGACTAAAGCAATAGCAAACAAAATATGTTTAGCAATAACAAAGGAAACACAGTAATTCAATAGCAGCAAGTGCAACAATAGAATAATAACTATAACAATAACACAATAACACTAACACTATAACCAAACACAGCCAACTAATACAAATGATAACAAAATAAGAAAAAAAAAACAAAAAAACAATGAAACAAGCAAATGGAAAGAAATACAATGAAAGCAGCCAGAGAACAAGCCCTTAATACATTTTAGCTCTGCAAAATAGAAAAACTATAGACCCAGCTGTAAAACCGCTCCCTTGAAAGCCATAGCAGACACACCAAAGAATTCTATTCCAGCTGCAGCAGCCTCACAGCCCGATCGTAATATCCTAGACAGTCCACTGTTATAGGTATAGGCAGTAGTATGAAGGCATCTGCGGAAAATGGTCCTGGAACGGGTCCCTCGTGGAGCACAAATATCAATGCCAGCCAGTAATTCAGGGCAGTCCAATGTCCCATTCACCAACTTAAAAAGAAGCACCAGATCATTGAGTCTTCTCCTTTGAGCCAAAGGTAAGAGTCCGAAACGATTCTCCAATTCCATCACAGAAACATCAAAGTAGGCAAATCCCATCCTACAGCCAAGCATTCTTACAAATCGCCTCTGCACCCTATGCAGCTGATCTATCTGATACTGATGATAAGGCGACCAGACAACCGATGCATACTCCAGGACAGGCAGAACCAGAGCCCTAAACAGGACCAAGAGGCTATAAAGAGATCTGAAATCTCTTGAGGACCTGAAAATGAAACCAAGCAAAGACCCAGCTCTAGACGTCATACCACAAATATGTTCCAATGGACTAAGAGAAGGACTCATAACAACGCCCAAGTCCTTGAATTTCAACACTCTCTTCAATGGAGCACCCCTCAAAAAGTACTGGAAGTCAAGTACGTTAGATCCACGCCTAAAAGACATCATGACACACTTGGCATCATTCAAGGCCATACCATTATTGAGGCACCATTCATCAATCCTGTCAAGTGAGCCCTGCAAAGCCACATGCCCCAGACCAGGTTTCACCACATCAAAGAGTTTCACATCATCAGCATACATCAAGAAATGACATGAGATGACACTGCCAATATAATTCATAATGGATTTTAATATGAATTTGACTCAGTTATATGATTTTGAAACAAGAACAAAATAAACACACAATAAATTTGATTAGTTGATTCGAATAGAATTTGTTATCAGAATGGAAAGAGATCTGGATTGGCATGTTTACCTTGATTCATGAAGGTTCTCAATATTGTCAGTTCAATCATACCTGTGCTATTGATAAATTTGTACTTCTAATTCATAACTAGTAATTCTGTGAACAGTAGACCTCACGCAGTATTCTCATCCACAAGTACCTGATTGAAACTATACACCTTATACAGCAATAGACTGGCTTCTTCACACATCTGTGTAATCACTTGACAGCTGATTTATGATGAATAATTCTATAGTCTGATTTTTACTCCTATATTGGCGTATGAAGAAGGATCCTTTTTCCTTTTATATTATCCTTGAAATGCAAAATTTCCAAAAACCTTGTATATATGTCGACGCGCAATTGAAAAAGGAACATACCTGTCAAATTTCGTGAGAATCTATAACCACGATTTGCAGTAACTGTGCAACATTCTAACATTTGGACATTTAAACATTTTAACATTTGAATATTTAGGCCTTAAACATTTTAACATTTAAACATTATGGCCCGGTTGCACAAATGCTGATTAAATTTTAACCGTGATTAATTTCACGAGGACAAATCAGAAAAGCCGTCTTCTCTAAAAGATCTTCTCTTATTGGTTCTCATGAAATCAATCACGGTTGAAATTTAATAGGCTTTTGTGCAACCAGGCCTTAAACAATTGAACATTTAAACATTTGAACATTTTAACATTTAAACATTTAAACATTTGAACATTTGAACATTTGAACATTTGAACATTTGAACATTTGAACATTTGAACATTTAAACATTTAAACATTTAAACATTAAACATTTAAACATTAAACATTTAAAATTTAAACATTTAAACATTTAAACATTAAACATTTAAACATTTAAACATTTGAACATTTAAACATTTAAACATTCAAACATTAAACATTTGAACATTTAAACATTTAAACATTCAAACATTTAAACATTTAAACATTTAAATATTCAAACATTTAAACATTTAAACATTTAAACATTGAAACATTCAAACATTTAAACATTCAAACATTTAAACATTTAAACATTTAAACATTCAAACATGTAAACATTTAATCATTTAAACATTTAAACATTTAAACATTAAACATTTAAACATTTAAACATTTAAACATTTAAACATTTAAACATTTAAACATTTAACATTAAACATTAAACATTTAAACATTTAAACATTTAAACATTTAAACATTTAAACATTTAAACATTTAAACATTTAAACATTTAAACATTTAAACATTTAAACATTTAAACATTTAAACATTTAAAATTTAAACATTTAAACATTTAAACATTTAAACATTTAAACATTTAAACATTTAAACATTGAAACATTTAAACATTCAAACATTCAAACATTTAAACATTTAAACATTCAAACATTCAAACATTTAAACATTTAAACATTTAAACATTTAAACATTCAACATTTAAACATTCAAACATTTAAACATTTAAACATTTAAACATTCAAACATGTAAACATTTAATCATTTAAACATTTAAACATTTAAACATTTAAACATTTAAACATTTAAACATTTAAACATTTAAACATTTAAACATTTAACATTTAAACATTTAAACATATAAAAATATTCAACTAGAAAGTTGCTGGAAGAATCATATTATGTATCCGGCTTGACCGCCGTTGATGTTGCAGACAGGCACTGTTACAAGTGAACCTAACCTCAAATTCTTTATTATGAATCTATTAGATTGTTAAAAAATGAATTCAATTTCATACCATTGCCAATAATTACAGTATCTAAAGTCTGTCTTATCTTATCTCTCTCTTATTACTTATCTATCTCAGTCAATTGATAATTTTACAGCTAGGGATGTTAATCCCGGGACTAATTTCCAATCCCGGTATTTCGAGATTATCCAATATCAATCCCGGGTTCCCGGGACTAATCCTGGGATTGGCAGAGATCAGTTTTATGCATTTTTAACCAATTGTTCCTCCTCAATTACATGTTCAGTAACAGTGTGTGGAGATGAAAAAGAGCTCATTATAGAGTGAGAGGGTATCATTTAAATGGAAAAATACTTAGGAATAAAATCAAACAATCAGAATGTTTTCAAGATTAGGAGTAACTTTTTTTGAATGCTGAGCCGCTACTAGATGAAATTTCATAGAGCCAACTATTATTACTTCAACTAGATATTCTACTTAAATATGAAGAAAAGAGAAGAGGAATAATTAGACAGAGAGTGAATATTAAGTGTTTGTTTATTTTCAAGTCCTTTCAATGTTCTGAGTGCATTCCAAGGAAATTACATCAGCACTATAAAACATTGCGCCGTCTAGACCAGAGAGTATAGAATGTACATTCTATCCTCACTGGTCTAGACTTGTGATTGTGGTGCTATGTAAACATCAGCACCGAATAATGCGAACCGATAATGCGAATTCTATTTAGTCAGTAGAGAGTATGATATATTATGTATATGCAACTGTAGGCTGCGCCTGTAGAATAAATTAGTCAAAACACTTAAACATTTAAACATTTAAACATTTAAACATCTAAACATTTAAACATTTGAACATTTGAACATTTAAACATTTAAACATTTAAACATTAAACATTTAACATTTAAACATTTAAACATTTAAACATTTAAACATTTAAACATTTAAACATTTAAACATTTAAACATTTAAACATTTAAACATTTAAACATTAAACATTAAACATTTAAACATTTAAACATTTAAACATTTAAACATTTAAACATTTAAACATTTAAACATTTAAACATTTAAACATTTAAACATTTAAACATTAAAACATGTAAACATTGTCACGTGGTAATTTAAAACCACCAAATATTTTAAAATGAACCAATGAAATGTAATAGAACTATAAAATTGGAAAGAAGGTTAGACCTACTCAAAGGATAAATCAACTTAAATCAAGTATCATTAGCGATTAGGAGTAATAGCGTTATCAAAAACGATAGGAAAACATGTATAATTGTGATTTAATAATTATGGGAACCCATTGGTAAGATCAAAAAATTATAAAGCGGCTTACTTATTATTGGCGGATTATAAAAAATAAAATGCATGAACATTGAGGTTAGAATTATTTGTTTACATTTTGAAAAGAATTAGTCGATCTTGGATAAATCGATAATTATTAGAATCAATACTGAACGAATCAGCTGATTATTCGATCAACCCATATAACAGGTTGAATTATATAAAATTTACTCATAAAGGATATATATAGCGTATGGCATTTCCTTATTCGTAAGTCCTTGTAATTTCGCACTGATTACAAGTGCACGTCCAAATTTAAAATGTACTGGATTGCCTGAGGGCTTGCCACAGTAAAGTCATTACTGTCACCCGGGTAGGCACGTCTGTCACATTCATAGACAATGTGTTTCATTGTCTGCAATGGAGCTCCACAATCGCATCCTGGAGAGTCTATAAAGCCCCATTTGAAAAGAGATGCTTTGCATCTACCGTGCAATGTTCGGATTCGGTTTAATGCGACCCATGCGTGTCTAGGAAGGTCAAATCCTGGTGGCCTGGTGCACTGTCTGAGAGCATCTGGAATTATAGGGGGTGCCTCTCCTCTCCATCTCTCCATCAAACAAAAGTTCTCACTCTTGAGGCGTTCTGCCAGCTTTATTGTTGGCTTTCTGGATTTGAGGTTCCTCATGTTCAGGTCTGGGATATCCTCATGAATTGGGAGCTGCTGGCTGGAGCATATCCTGTTGTGCAGTCGCAGTAGGGCCTGACATCTGCGCAGATTGGGCGGTGGTATCCCACTAAGAACAGGTAGCCAGGGAACTGGTGTTGTTCTCAGGGCTCCAGTAATAATGCGCATTGTGTTGTTATGTTGCACATCCAACAACTTAGTGTGGTAGCTGTTCATCCAGGATGGAGCACAATACTCGGCAGCAGAATACACCAGACTAAGACTTGAGCACCTCAGAGTTGATGGAGATGAGCCCCATGTGGTGCCACATAATTTTTGTATTAAATTATTCCTCGTCTTCACCTTGGCTACCATGTTTTTAATGTGTTGATTGAAGGAGAGTGTCCTATCAAGGGTAACACCAAGGTATTTTGGAAAACTGTTGTGGCGCTGTTTAGTGTTGCTCATTGTCACCTTCAGCTTGGCATTTGCCATTTTATTATTCAGGTGAAAGGCAGACACTTCAGTTTTTCCCATGCTCGGGCACAGTCTCCATTTTGAGCAATAAACTGCTAGAGCATCCAGGTCACTGGTTAGGGTCTCCTCGCTGCTCTCCAGGTCCTTGTTTTGTGTGGCAAGGGCTATGTCATCTGCATAAGCAAAGACTCTGGACCTAAAACAGGGAAGGTCTGAAACATATAGGTTGAAGAGAAGGGGAGCCAGAACAGAGCCTTGAGGCAGGCCATTATCCAGTCTTCTAGTTCTGCTCATCTTGTGTCCCATTGAGACCTGAAATGATCTATTTTTCAGCATGTTGTTTATGAGTCTAGCTATCAGTTGACATGGAATGACTTGCAGCAATTTAAATATGAGCCCCTCTCTCCAGACAGTGTCATATGCTGCCTTCAAGTCAACAAATGCAACAGCTGTTTTCTCCTGCCTCTGGTACCCAGCCTCAATGTAAGTTGTGAGAGCCAAGACCTGGTCCTCACAGCTACGCTCTGGCCTGAACCCCGCTTGGTCTACTGGGATAACATTGAGAATTGCTGGACTTATTCTCTTGAAAAGTAGTCTTTCAAGCAATTTATAGACTATGCTTAGGAGAGCAATTGGGCGGTAGCTACCAGGACAGTCACCTGGCTTCCCAGGCTTCAATATTGCAACAATCTTTGATCTCTTCAACTCATGAGGAATTTTCCCAGTGGTTAGCATGGTTGTATAGAACCGACTCAGCCATCTTACAGTATTTTTTCCTGCATGCAATAAGAACTCTGGGTGGATACCATCAAATCCAGGGGCCTTGCCAGGCCTCAAATCTCTCAGAGCACTTTTCACATCATCTACTGTGAAAGGAGCAGAGAGGTGTTCATTTGGGAGGGTTCTCTTTCTAAGGTCTGTTAATTGATCTTTTATCTTCATGGTGTGATCGATATTATGGCTAACTCTTGAAACTCCAATAATATGATCTGCAACCAGGTTTGGATCCATTTGACTAACCTGTCTGGCAGGCTTCCTGGCTGCACCAAGCTTTCTGAGCAAGCTCCAAGCCTGACGGCTGGAGTGTTTGAAGTCAAGTCCCTCCACTGTTTTCTCCCATCTCTCTCTCCTTGCACTGTCAAGCGCCTGCAGTAGCTCATCAGCAACCCCGTTATCCCCACTTTCCTTGAGTCTTTTGAATAGGGTGTTGCATCTCTCATTCCAGCCAGGAATATACTCCCTCCTGCAACCTCTAGGAATGAATTTCTTTGCAGTTGATGTCACTGCACCCACAAACCTCCAGTAGTTCTCCTTGGTGGGAGGTATCCATCGAACGCACTTATCAAGATCCTCTGCATACCTCTCCCAGTTTGCCTTAGAAAAGTTTCACCTTGGCCGGTTGACTGATCTTATGAGAGGTATCTGGATACCAGTGTCTATAAGGACAGGCCTGTGCTGGCTATGAGGGAAATCAGATAAAACATATCTCACTGCAGGCAGTGGTTGTCCCAAACTATTCTTGCTGATGAAGCACAGATCAGGGTTGTAGTCTCTACCCCATGCAGCTGATCGGAAGGAGCCTCTGTCTTTGGCATCAAAAACCAGATACATATTATTGTCCTCTGACCATTCAACAAGTGATAAGCCACAGCTGTTATTTTGAGCATAGTTCCACATGTCATGATGACTGTTGAAATCTCCAACAAACATACATGGTGATCAATTTTGGTAGAATTTGGCTTGGCCAATCTGAAGCTGGAGTTTGTACACATTCACTATAGTGAGATCTTTTATTTTAATCACAACCAGGTGAATATTATTATCCTGACTCTCTGAGATGAGTTCAACTTCCTACAGAGTACTTCTTATATAAGTTGCTGTTCCATAGGATTTGTGATAGGTAGCACCAATTAAGTCATAGCCGGGAATATGCCCTCTTGAACAAAGCTGTTCTTGTGTTTCTGTGTGAGTCTCCTGCAGTGCTATTACATCTACACCTAGCTCCAGCATCAGTTTTGATACACACTCGCTTTTAGCTCTGCTTATACCCTCAATGTTCAAGTGACATATTTTTATGCCAGGGCCAAGTCTTCTCATAGAGTAGTTCTGAAAAGAACTGTTTCTCAAATTGTCCATGATAAAAAAAGCCGGGAGATCCAATGGATAGTTCGGCTGCCAAAATAACTATGCACACTCTCTATAACACCAATACAATATTGACATGAATAATGCTCTTACTGCCAATATCCAACATTCACCAACCCCACCCATTTTGGACCAGGAGCTCATAGTTGTTCAGGAGCTTCACACTTGTACCGGCCACCACAACCCTTTTTATGGCTTGGCGGCTATTACCGATCCGCTATGGCTTGTATTTGATTTAGTTCCCCAAGTGCAGGTCTCCATCCCACACTTCCAGGTATCCAGGCGCACCACTGGGAGGCCCTTCCAGCATTCATTAAAGATGTTAAAGATGTTGTTTTGGAGATACTATGGAAGCTGGAACAAACACACTGTGCCCTCCTCATAAAGGATATATTATGTATACTAAAGGAAGTCGATGTGTAGAAATACGAACACCCATTATTTCTGTATAAATATTTATTATAATCTAAAAAAGCATGATAAATCAAGAGTATACAAAACTCAAATAAAAACTAAATGTCTTAAAATCGCATGTTAGGATTTATTTATGAAATCAATTTAAGATAAACACTCCATACATTTGTATAAAAACTCTTTTTTATTTAATTTTTTCTATTATAAAGCCGAGGAAGCCCTGATTCCCAAGGCAACCAATTGTATTGAGTTTATTAAATTGAAGGCCAATCAGAGAGTAGCTTACAGAATTATTCGTGTAAGAGACAAATTTTTCTGAAAACCTCTTTCTTCTGGCTTAAGATCCCGACCTGAGAGGATGCACATGGAGTTTAGGGTTCTTTCTTCCTCTTTTTAAAATTTTAAAACTATTAAGCCAAACCCTTTTTTAATGTAAAGTATTTGTATTAAATGTTCAATTATCTGTGAACTCAGTGCTGTCAAAGAGTTCATAATTTGTAACGATTCCCATAAAAATATCTTTAATTCGAAAGAAACTTATGAGAATCTGGATCGCGCGTTAGCCCAGCAGTGACGAAAAGGAGCCTACCTAATTAATTATTGGAAATAATTAATTCAATCCACGAGACCATCAAGAACTTCAGTTCAGTGAGTGATAAGTCAAACGAGCTCGTTTTAGGTCTACGTACAGTGGGGTAATTAATAAAAAAGCGCTATTCAAATTAACTTGAATTAAATAAAAAGTCACCACGTGTTGAATAATATCACATAGTTCATAAGAACATTTTATAAATTTATTTAATATATGTAGGAAGCTTACTTCCATGCACAGCCCGAATTCATATAAATCCCTGAGATTTCATGTTTGAATATTAATTTATTAATTATAATTTTGTTAATTGAACAAAGTATATCATATCAAACTTATAGACCGAACAGGTTTTTGTTTGCAGAATTTGTATTGATTGGAGGTATAAGTATCAGTATTAAATATAATATATTTATGAATTTGAAACTCACTATTGTGAATATTAGCAAAGCCTGTGATAATTATTCAGATTTTAGAAATAGATTATTTAAGTGAATTATAGATATATCGAATATTTTATGCACATCTTTTTTATGGGAATATTTTGTGTTTTATGTCAGCATCCAAACTCATAGAATTTTTTATTATATCCTAACTCATCTCGTGATATACAGTTTGAGCTGTTTTAATACCAACAAATATTTAGCAGCACTTAAAATTATTGGATCAAGTAATATTAATCTTATTCAGAGCACTCAATATTTATCATCCTTTGATGATATTCATCTCATCTACCAGAACAAGTATATTAAGAAATTATATTAATAAGGTTCCAGTTATATCATATAAGGATCCAGAGAGCTTCAAGAACTGGCGTTGTAAGTTCTAAGGAATTTTGGAAGGGTACATTGGTGAATACTTGTATTCACGACGAGCGTTCTAAGAATCAACTAGAAACAACTATAGTTGGTCCTGATTATTCTCTAGTGGTGCATGGTTACTGATAATCAGTCATCAAATATTCTTTTAATTTCCTTACTGGTATTCTTCAAGAACTTCATAGGAGCAGCGGTAAGAATTATCAATCACCGGTCCTTGAACCTTATGGTGATTATATATATTTGTAAAATTCATGTATCTACCACTGAGCTAGAGCTGAGGTTTGAACCCAGTAATTTTGCGAGCCGGACGGCCTTAATTTTTTGTGAATTTATTCGCAAAAGAGGGAATTTAGAGACTGCTCTTATAATATCAGAAACATCGTATTATCTGTGAAGGATTTACAATTCACAACTTCACAACATTTAAACATTTAAACATTTAAACATTTAAACATTAAACATTTAAACATTTAAACATTTAAACATTTAACATTTAAACATTTAAACATTAAACATTAAACATTTAAACATTTAAACATTTAAACATTTAAACATTTAAACATTTAAACATTTAAACATTTAACATTTAAACATTTAAACATTTAAACATTTAAACTTTAAACATTTAAACATTTAACATTTAAACATTTAAAATTTAAACATTTAAACATTTAAACATTAAACATTTAAACATTAAACATTTAAACATTTAAACATTTAAACATTTAAACATTTAAACATTTAAACATTTAAACATTTAAACATTTAAACATTAACATTAAACATTTAAACATTTAAACATTTAAACATTTAAACATTAAACATTTAAACATTTAAACATTTAAACATTAAACATTAAACATTTAAACATTTAAACATTTAAACATTTAAACATTTAAACATTAAACATTTAAACATTTAAACATTAAACATTTAAACATTAAACATTTAAACTTTAAACATTTAAACATTTAAACATTTAAACATTTAAACATTTAAACATTTAAACATTTAAACATTTAAACATTTAAACATTTAACATTTAAACATTTAAACATTTAAACATTTAACATTTAAACATTTAAACATTTAAACATTTAAACATTTAAACATTTAAACATTTAAACTTTAAACATTTAACATTTAACATTTAAAATTTAAACATTTAAAATTTAAACATTTAAACATTTAAACATTTAAACATTTAACATTTAAACATTAAACATTTAAACATTTAAACATTTAAACATTTAAACATTTAAACATTTAAACATTTAAACATTTAAACATTTAAACATTTAAACATTTAAACATTTAAACATTTAAACATTTAAACATTTAAACATTTAAACATTTAAACATTTAAACATTTAAACATTCAAACATTCAAACATTTAAACATTTAAACATTTAAACATTTAAACATTTAAACATTTAAACTTTGTAACATTTTAAAATCTGATGGGTAAACAAAATCCCTATTTGGGAGAATTTTATAGGTCTGAAGTGAAATAGCTAGTCTATTATCGCCAAATGTGATAACGTTTATTAAAAGATTAGATAATAACGGCTAAAATTAGAACAGCCGATTAGAAAAAGAAAGTTTTTTGCTACTTATATTATATTATATAAAGTATTGGAAAATTTGAGGTTAGGCTTAAAATATCCACTGATCGGCGACCTAATAATCGATCAAGTCGCATAACGTAAATCTAGCCAGACACCTTGGCAAAAATTTAAGAGAATTACCATCCGATTTTATCAATAATAGAATAAGCTGGTTTACACAGCAATATATTGCATTGTTAATTAAATCTCTGGAAATAATACCTTCCAAAGATTTCTATAAATTGTCCAAGAGGTCCTGAGCGAGCCTATAAGGATTTTATCGAAGTAGTGTTCTGAAAGCCACAACCAAACTTGTATATTTTTACACTCATGCTTTACCGATTGCAGCCAAGCCTAGGCAAATCGTTATTCATTAAAAAATAACGTCAGAACATTTAAACATTTAAACTTGAATCTTAGACTTCACTTCGGTCGGTCAATGATTTCAAATTAGTAATATAAATAATGATAAAATGAGGAAATCAGAATTTTTATCATGATTAGTTGACATTAATGATTGTAGAGCATGAGTTAAAGATGTCAGATGTCAGAATACAGTATTTTCTCCCTTGAAGTAGGATCTTAGAAAGTCTTCCCAGATTGAATTCAAATTTTAAAAATATTCCTGAATTCTATCGCAAACAAATTTCATGCAAAATGTGAATTCCAGATAATATATAATAGAAGCAGAATAGAAGCAGAATCACTGGATAGCTTCCACATTGTAATATATAATTATTCATCAAATGACTGTAGTAATTGAGTGGAACCCATCATCGAACAAAATTCTATATTGATCGAAATTATGAGTTATTAATCATTACTCAATCTATCACTGTGATTGATGGCAAGTTGGTAAGATGGCATTGAAAATTCAGTCCAATGTTCAAAAATCAAGTAGCTTAACTCCTATCAAATGAAATCACCCACTCCAAAACCAGCACGAACTCAGAGCGAGCTGTTAAAAAAATTCAGTTCTCATGCCAGAGCTTATATAATTTATAATTCCTTATTTCTGCCCGATAAATATTTGATTTCTCAGATTCATTGTATTTCTTCTTTGTAGGCTATTATTAGCAGTATAGAATTCCATCAAGGAATCATACGTAGTTTACAGTTGAAGAAGTGCTGCGAAAATTAATTCACGAAGGAAATACGATAAGAATTGCATTTACAGAATATATTTATGAGAAAATAATCATAATATTCTTCATGGAAGCTGATATTTTGATGAAAAGGTTACTAAGGAAGGATATTCTGATGGAATCGTCGTTGGATGTTTCTCTGAAAGACTGGAATGAACTCAATTCAGGTGATAAAGATGAGAGAACTTCAGACTATTCTGTTCAAATATAGTCACTGGCGTGAAAAAGGATTCAATAAAACTTCAATTTTAAAGAGCCACCTTCTAAAAGTTCTGAACCGTATAATTAAAAACTGTTAGTGTAACCCACCCATACGAATAGTAACGAGGGTTAATTGAGTCCCTCACGCGACTATGCCTCACGCGAACCTTCAACAATGCAAATTCAACTATACACCCGTTCAATGTGCGCTTTAGCATGAATATTTTCAATAGTTTTTCTGACAGTTAAAAATGTTGTTTGCTCTTCAGAATATTATTCTACCTCCTACGTTTATTGCTCATGGAAGCAAGATTGCTTATGCAATTTCATTTCTGTTACAGAACTTCATCAGTTCTGAACTGATGATGTTCTGTAACAGAAATGAAATTCTTGAGATTCTGGAGATCTACTGTGAAAAAGTCGAGAAGAGTAAGTTTGCAATCAAATCGTGAATTAATCAATTTTGTATTTTTTAGTGAATCATTACAAACACAATGGAAGTTCATATAAAAATAATATCATGCATTCATTGATTGAGTATGAATCACACAGAAAACAGAATTATAGGAAATTATTCTCCTCCCAAATTCTATCGATTAATATTTCTTAAAATGAGGAGCTCACTAACTTTCGTGTCTACATTGTACATAATAATTATTCAAGGAATGCAATAAAACTGAATTTTTTGTATATTTGTACATGATAATACCATTGAAAACAAAAAATTCACATTTTCTCAGTGTATTTCCTCATTCAGATTTCTTAATTTTCTATCAAATTTTCAGGTAGAACCAATGATAGAGACACACAAATTGCTGATAAACACTTAAGACTCGTGAGAAATTCGCCACACAAAAGAACGTCTGTAAAAAATGAAGATGCTTGAAAGCAACTGTTAAACTGCTGTAGTCAACCAGTCCAGATCACACTGTTCAGACTAGCAGCAAATAGAAAAAGAGACGATTTCTTTAGTGGTGAGAATGACGGGTGGGAGGAGGGTTCATCCATCTGCTCTGGAAGGTGGAGAATCTAATGGAAGGTGCATTCACGGTATACATTATCAAAATCACTTGTATCAATAGCCTTCGCAAAGTGGTTCGTCGCTTCTTTTGTTGCCAGCTGATGCCAGCTGATCATACTGCTGAATTCACCCCTCCCTGGAAGGTCTTTCTACCATCCGACCTCTAGCTGAACAAGGGAATATCACCTCCTCCCACCACCCAGCATAAAATAGGCTAAGATTGTCGTCATCGTGCTCTCTTTCCTCTTTTTCTAAACATGTCTTTTGTGGTGACACGCCTCTATAAAAATTCGATATCTAAATGTATTTCAATACCTACTGTTAGCCACTTTAATTTGGGTCAAAAAGTATGCTTCCGATTTGAATGAAGAAATATTGTAGTATTATGTTTGATAGATTTTGCAAGGAGATTGTGAATATTTCAAGGCACTGTTTTCAATAGTGAAAAGAGTTTTTATCGTCATGAGAAGTTACGTCCAATATGCGACGATAGAGAAAGTCTTACAATGTGTGCCGGTAACCGTTGTGAACAAGAATAATTATGAGTCAAGGACACTAGAGGTAAATGGGTAGTGTAGATCTGCAATTCGATTATTGATGATAATTATTAAATCAGTAGCTACTACCTCCAATAAAAAGGAACCAGTTGTTAAGCAAAATTGGAACAGTTTTCAACTTTCAGCAGTTTAAATTCATTTGCATTCTATAATAGTTTGTATAAATTAATGTAATAATTAAAATTCCAACACATTCCATCAATCATCTGCATTTCTTCAAGTAAATTAGTAATACAACTGCAAATGAGTATTTCACAGATATGAGAATCCTCCCATACCTGGAATTAATCTATCTTTGAAGGCACTGTAGAACGTTTTTGGTTCATTCGTACTTATAAGCGGATTTCAGATATCAATACAACAGTTTATAAGCGAGTTCTTCTAGCCAGGTGGTCACTAGTAATAAATATTGAAAATAATTTAATTTGTCTGACATTACATTTTAAAAATAACTATAATCTCCGAATCTGGAGAAATGATATCACATACACAATTCTACTCTTTGAAAGGTTAGTTACACTTACATTCATATTTTTTTATTAAAAACAATCAACAGTAGACCCCTATTTGTAAAATTGGAAATTCTCACTATAATCAACCTGTATATTCACAGTTCTCTCCTATACTAAGAAAAATCTGTCAGAGCACCGCCTCAGAAGAGATTATATATACTCACAAATATATACAAGGGCAAATAGACATTCCATTCAGCAGACTATCCAAATCCATAAATATTTATTTTGTTGTTGGCATAATGTTATTCAATAGAATGCCACAAGCTTGGGTGGAAGCTCCGTTTCACCTGTTCAGAAGAAAATTATATTTTTGGTTGGTCAAAAATACTTTTTATTGTCTTTAACTTATACTTGACGAGTATTTTGAACTTGATATAATACTAGTACTAATAATGTGAATTATTTACAGTAATCGTATTTAACATTATACTGTAAACTATTGACTTGATAATATTTTGAAAATTATCATGAATTTGACGTTGCTCATATCATGTATGTTTCCTGGCAATAAAATTATATTTATTCATGTATTTTATTTATTTAACTGAGTTGTGATTTCAGATTTTTTATAGAATCATGTCTGTCTCTGACACAGCCTATTCAGACTGCCAACTTCATTATACTCACAAATGATCAGTAACATCATGAATTAGTATTCTGGAGTCGATTGTCAATACTGTTCGTTCAGCAGAGCTTATTCATAAGAAACGTCCAATTATGAGAAATATGATCGCTTGATTTGAGAAAAAGTCCATCCGTACCTGACACTGCCTGCTACTGCCAGATATATTATACCTGGAAATTATCAGTAACCAAAGTAAAATCATTATCCTTGTAGAAATGGTTATGGACTGTATAATAGATCTGTATTATGGATGATAGAAACAATGTAGGAACAATGCATTAGAGAATCAATGTTTTTAGCAAAGCGTTTTTTATTTATGATTGTAGTTGGTATGGGTGCAATCAAATGCATTTTAAAATAACTAGCTATTAATGATAGTTTCTCATGATGTGTCAACCATATTTTACAGCTGAATCTGGAGCTTTTCAACTAAATTTATTAAAGAAGTCTCACTTCTACTACTATTTATGATTTCTGAATTTGTACAGAAATCTGTCTGCATCTGACACTGCCTGTTTCTGCAACTTTACTATACTCAGAAATCATTAGTTAACTCAAACAGAATCCATCATTTTTGCAGAGTTGATTGTCAACTGTCTATTCTGGTTGGTTTAGGCGCATTCAGAAGCGGGGCTCTTTGAGTTTTTCAGCTCACTAAACGATTTTTCATTTCCACCTCATTAGCCTGCTGTGTCGCTTTGGGTAGGAAGTGCTAGGGAGGGGGGGTGGTTGTGAAGAGAGGGGGTTGATTTTGGAGGTGAAAGTTGTGTATCTATTGGAGAGAATCGCAGCTGATGATGGAACGAGCGAGCGTGGGAGCGGCTGGAAATATTCGATTTGGGAAACAGTGACACATAGAACTGCCCCGGTAGGATAATAACAGCGGTCATAGGTGAAAGGAGAGCTTCTGTTCTCCCTTCCAGTTCAGACAGCTCTTCTGCTTTCGAGTTGTTGCTTTCGCTTTGTTGGCTACGAGAGGTCCGATTGCTTTTGCCAATTAGCTGACAGAGTGGTCTAATTTGCACCGGCGTGCCATTCGATTCTGTCCAAGTATCAGATACACTCGCTTAATACCCCTACATGTAGAATCTTTGTGCAACGACAGCTTTGTGCTCAACACAACATGCCTGTAGTATCAAAACATTAACTTTAAACTGTCCGAATTCCTGAAAGGTAACACTAACGCTTCCCATCAAAACAGTTGTGACAGTTTGTAGTGAATCTCACAATATGTGCTGCTGGAATAAATAATGATAGTAGTAAAGCATGGCTTGGTATGTGTCTCATCAGTATGTTTATAGCTACGTATAGATGCTTCTCATGAACCTAGCAAGCTTCTGCTACTGGCAAAATAACGAGATTCCCCCTAGACTGATATTGTTTCCAACATTGTCATTGACAGAATTGTTGCATAGGAGCTATATGTTCAAATGTTGAAAGCTGGTTACCATACAGCTCTAGGGATCTGACAACTCTAAGGGTCAACTTGGCCCATCTTCACCAATGGAGATTAGTTGAGGTATTATACTTATTGTGTATAAAAATTTCGCCGAATCACGTCCTGTTCTTATTGAGGAGAATCATTATCGTTTTTATGGGAGCTTAAAGGAAAATATTGATAAGAGCTGAATTGCATGTTGGGTTGTCTAGTAAGTGCTGTATGTTGCTTTTGAATATACTTGGCGGATATATATTTAGTTGGCGGCCTTCTAGAGGAGCACTAAGAACGAATTTGAAAAAAAAATCAAAGATACGGCCAAAATCTGCGCTTTCCCAACATTTTTCTGCGTTCCTCAGCTTTTTAAAGAACTATTGACAAAACATGTTCAAACTCATTTCAATATAAGGAATTATTGCATTTTCTGCCCAAGACTAGTGGACTGTATAAATGAATGAAGATAGAGAAATCGATTGAGAAGTTAATAATTAGAATAGATGGACAGGAAAAATTCATATAATAAATACCGGTGCACCCTTGTGCATGCACTTGCCTTGGCCAATAGCTTGTCCATGCAGAAGGGTAGATGGCACCTTTGGTAGCTCAAGAGAATGAAGGTAAAGGGGGAAAAAAGGTTGTCGACACCAAAGTAGTTGAATAAGCAACTTTAATGCTCAAAAGGTAATTATTGAAAAAGGTTAGAAATATAAGTCAGGTGGAATTAATTACAATCAAAAACATGTATGAATGATATTGCAATTAAAACAATAATCAACTACAAAGTAATAGAAATCTCATAAGGAGTTCCTAGAGAGCGAAAGGTAAAGTGCAAAATGTTCAAGAATGATATTAAATTTGAAGCTTCAATCCACAATGTTCTAAAAAGTTGACAATTATTATGTCTGATGTCAGACCAAGAAAAGAATAAAGTTTAAAAAATTGAAAATATGGAAAAATAGCAAATTATTTGATAATGACACTCAGAAGAGTTCAATAAAAATCATTACAGGAATTTGAAAAATTTGATAGTTTGAAGATAAGAAAAATAAATCAATTTGAAAGACAGATTTATTATTGAAAATAGTATACCGAAACAATATCCAGGACTAAACAAATGTTTGTCTGTGAACCTAAAACAATCTGGAGTGAATTCATAATAATTTATGAAGTTTACAAATTTGAAGTTTCATCATTGAAACACAGATATTTCAAATGATAATTGAAGAAATGTTATTCTGAAGGAAAGTGAAAATGAGAAAAAGCTAGGTAATAATACCTAGCCTAAAAATGTGAATAATTGGGATAAAGATATGAAATTTCAAAACTGAAATCACACCTCAACTTTAAGTGCAGATCCAAAAATATAGAGAGTGACTGAATAATTAATCAATAAAAAGTGACTCAAGCTGAATAATTGAAGATGATAAAAAATAAGAACAATAAAACGAAAGTGAGGTTACAAAAAATATTATAGCAGCCTAATAACTTGACATAGGTCAATCGAGAGTTAAAAAATACATTTATTTGTGTTTAGTCATTTATTATAGACTAGACAAGATAATAAATGATATTGAATTGACAAGGCCGGGAATACAAAAATCAATAATCATGCAATAGTCGAAAAGACTTGTAGGTACTTGACAAGTTATGACTAAGATCTCAAACTGGAGGAACATAACCTAACCGAACATAACATAAATAGTAGAGGTTGAATTAGTGATTGAATAAGGGAATGAATGAATCCTTATTGACAAAGACTCAAATACGTGAATAAAAAAGAATAAAAAACTTGTCCTGAATGGTATTTCCCAGTAACTGAAACAGTGGATACAGCTGATTGCTTCTCAGAAGTGAAGTTGGCGTTCGGCGTGCGACTTAGACAGGAGACCTCGAAGAGTAGAATATTCCCATGAATATAGGTGAACAGAAGGACCCTTCCTTACACCGCGTAAGGACAGGATTGGAAGTAGACTCCACAAGATGAAGGATGATGATGAGTAGAGATCCCTCTTATCCATCGTGAATAAGGCAGGAAATGGATTAATGCAATCCCCGAGAAGAAGAAGTTGATGAAAACTTCGAAGAAGTTGAGAATTTTCCTTGTCGACAAGAGATCGCCATGAGATCGTTGCAACTCGAAGCAAACGCAAACTAACTGAGCAGGAAACACTTTAAGACTGGGAATGATGTATGGAATTATCAAAAAACATAAGAGAACAATTTTTATAATGCTGAAAGGTTTAATATTTAAAAGAAGGATAAAAAGTATACATTTTTCAGAAGACCCAAGCAAGGCGTAGAAGCTGAAGCCATTTTCAACAAGCCGGAAGAAGTTGAGGCTGGGCAAACAAAAAACAGGGATCATGGCCAAAACCAATGCCAACATGAACCGCTAACGATAAATATGCCAAAACAGATGAAGAAATCAAAGACAAAAATCTCTTTGCAATAACTATGCAAAAGAAGGAAATAAGAAATAAACATATTCAAAATATATAAAATGCTTAATTAACACCCGAGACATGATAATCTCTGCCACCAGAGCAGACATATTCTAGTAGGCAGCTGACGTCAAGTATTAAGCCAACAGCTGAGGCATGCGCGCTAAATACAAAAACGAAATGAGGAAATATGCGAAGTGAGATTCAACAGGAATAATAGAATGAGAAGCATATTAATAGAGCTGGAGCATTACGTGTCACGGCAGACTGGATGGTATTTTGAATGTAATTTGAACAGATTTCTCCAAGATTCTTAAAGGAATGAGATTTTTAACGGGAGTGAATATATCTTTGATATTAGATTGGAGAGTAGTGTGACAGTCTTACTTATATCTGCTAAGATTGGTGATTGAGGGACTTACTCTATTCCCCAGTTCCTATAGTATTATGCCAGTTCCCAGTTCCTATGGATGGTATTTTGAATGTAATTTGAACAGATTTCTCCAAGATTCTTTGAGGAATGAGATTTTTAACGGGAGTGAATATTATGGTCTAGTCATATATTTGATATTAGATTGGAGAGTAGTGTGACAGTCTTACTTATATCTGCTAAGATTGGTGATTGAGGGACTTACTCTATTCCCCAGTTCCTATAGTATTATTCCAGTTCCCAGTTCCTATGAATGGTATTTTGAATGCAATTTGAACAGATTTCTCCAAGATTCTTTAAGGAATGAGATTTTTAACGGGAGTGAATATTATGGTCTAGTCATATCTTTGATATTAGATTGGTGAGTAGTGTGACAGTCTTACTTATATCTGCTAAGATTGGTGATTGAGGGAGTTACTCTATTCCCCAGTTCCTATAGTTTGCTTCACACTTTACATTATTCCCTCTATCATCATGTAATAAGTACTTCCTACATCACTCCATCCTCAATTACTCAACACCAACTTTTGTCTAGATAGTTTGATATGAGCAAAGTGCTGTAAGATACTTTTCATTTCCACCGGCTTCAAGTTGCTCCTTGGGGAATTCCTAAGGAAAGAGTGGAGTGAATAACGTGGGAGTAGACAGTAGAGGAGTACTTACAGGAAAACAAGTAAGTTGAAGAGCGAGGATTTGTTTGTCAGGTAGGAAGCACAGCAACTACTAAGAGAGACTCCTCAGAGTCTGAGAGTTCAGTTTTAAAGAGGTGACACGTTGTCAGCTAAGAGGATCACGGCTTGTCGACGAAAAGAGGATGGCGAAAAACCGGTGAGACTTTCCTCTCTTCTCAAAACGACTCTCTCCCACTCTCGTTCTTCCTCGCCCTCTCCCGGTGCTCAACCGGAAGCCTGTTTAGCATTTACAAAAATTAGCTTACGACAATCTCCGTTTCTCCTCTGCAGTCTCCTCCAGCACCGTGGAAGAGCTTCTCACACCCCTCCCACAAAACTCGCAAAACTTTGAATCCCAGCCAACCTAAGTCCTCCTTTTTTGCTTTAAACCTGTGCTCACTTTGCTAGCGCGAATTTTCAATGAAGCTCACCGATCAACGACGCAATCTTTGAGGTGTGGAGTGTGGGTGCGTAACCAAATTGAACTGTTTTCCGCCCAAGTCTCTGCTTCCTCGATGAACTTATCCAATTGGTTAGGTCGTATTGATTCTAAATTGTTATGATCATTAATACTATCGCTTATCAATTCCACTCTATGATTATAATATAGATTATACTATCGTCAAAAAAATGTAATGGAAGAGAATATTATCATGAATGACTTGACTAGAAATAAGCTTATGAAAGTATATATTGGGAATTAAGATAAATAAAACTCAAATTTGAATTATTGAGTTTTTGAAGGAAATGAATATTCACGTGATTCACATGAATGAGTTGACTAGAAATTGAAAATGAATTGTTGGGGCTGATCTTGGAATATAATTGAACTGCGGGAATCAATAGTATACAACTAAATTAATTTACTCTCAAAATATTGATGTAATTCAAGAGACAAACATCAGTGCTATCGTATGCACATAATTAATCATTGACTGAGCATGTTTCGTATCAAATAACTTATCCAAGAAGATTGATGTTATGATAACAAATAGTTTATCTTAATCCAAAGAGAATCCTTTAATTCTATCAATCTTCGATTCTCAACTTATCCAGTTCCCTAATTTCGCACTACTTAATATTTACACCTTGGGTTTACAGCAGCAATAGTCATTGGTCATCCGTCGAGAGAGAGAAAATCCCATCGAAAATAAAAACAGTGAGCGTAAAGTGTTCAAGAACTGATGATAAAAACCATGAGCATTGGTTAGAAATCAGCATGTTTATTACGATGTACTCAATTCCAGTAGAAAAGGATAGTATTCAGTTCCATTGATCAATAAGTTAGTGACACTTTGAACCCCGAGTCTACTACCACTAGTATCAGGAAATCTTATCATAAATTAATTCATAACAGATATCGAAAGTGTTGACTTTGACAATGTTTAATACAAACCTTTAAACTTAAAACGTTGACTTCTTAGAAAAAACAATTACCAAACAGGATAAATTATTGCAAGTATAATTTCCACTCCACTCACTATAGTAGGATAATATTCAATGTGGAGTGAGACTGGTATATAGAGAATCAAGCTTTCCTTGTGAGATACTTGATTCTGTAAATAATGGATACACTCGCACGCCCATCGACTGACAATTGACGATGAATAGGGTGAGTTTAGCGAGGCTGACATGTCTACAGTAGTTCAGAGAAACAAAATGAACGACTAGGCTACTGGCATCGATGGCTGCTCGAATTATAGCATTGTTGCGGCCGGCAAATACCTGCCGTTAAAGACCGGGTGGTGGAATTGCGGGGTGCTGGGAAATAGGGGTGCTCATAAGAGGGAGCGGGGGCGGTTTTGGGGGGGCGTTAACCGGCAAAGGGCTCGAATGCACCAACTAGTTACAGTGTTAGCTAAATCGTACGGAATCAAGCATCGTCTGCGTCCTATGTGGAAATTAACTGGGTCCGACACAATGATTGCTGAAAGCACTTTACCTCTCTGACTCCAACTCCTCCCTTCTACAACCTCTCACACACTCGTTACTCACTCACCGATTGCCTCACTTACTTACTCCCTCAATCTAAAACTCTCTCACTCTAGTCACATACCCATACACGTCGACGTTATCACACTAATTTCTCTCACTGACTTACTCAGTATTCTCACTCACCAACTCTCTCAGTCACTTGTCCCCTCACTCATTGACTCTGCTACTCACCCACTTCTACAATCTCAAACTCTCTCACTCTTTGTCACATAACCACACATTGAAATCAATTTCTGTCACACATAATCTCTTACTCATTTGATCACCACTTCAAGTAATTCATTTCATTTATTCAATTTTATTTCAAAACAAATAGTAATTTGACAATAAATTATTATTCTCACAATATATTCTTATCCACCAATCACTCTATAAATCTTTCACTTCTACTCTCTATTTCACTTCTCTACCGATAAAAAACATTCATTCAATCTATAACTCTCTCAGTCATCATCTCCCTAACCCCAAGAGTCCATCACTCGATCTTGATAGAATGGTTAATAATATGAGTCTCAAACATTCACTTCTAGAAATGAACGAGTGTCCGTTCAAACTCCACCTATTTTCGTTGATTCAACTCAGATTCCGATTATAGTAGTTGAAATAACGGCAACAAAACTCTACCTTTTTTGTCCTCCTTGCACAATGCACAATGACGATATGACCTTTCGCTCCACGTATAGCATAGGGATTCTTGGAGAGATACTGTTTGTTATTGCAATAGAATGCTATTATTGAGGAAACTCTTGCTTCAACAAATTAACGAACGCATTGTTTGAAGTATCTGGAAAATCTTAGGAAATTGGTTGTCTTCGCCTCTCTATGGACAGTAGAATAATAATTTCACAACTGGATGAATCATGAAATTGATCAAATTCTACGAAAAATCAATACCTTATAGCGAGGAGCTTGGCAAGAATAGGAGGCATCATCTCAGTCGACATATATTGCAGATACAGAACATTTTTTTAAGAGTGTTTTTCTCATTCCTAGTTTTACTTTTTAGAGGGTGTATTTGAATTACTTAATCTTCATGGAATTTATCAAGTCCTCGTTGAAAAATAGGCCTCTTCGAGAATTTTCTCTTGAAATCTGATTGTGGTGTTCCGTTCTCAGTAGGCATGACAGAAATGAAGACATAATATAATTATTAGAAATAAAACGTGAGTGAAAGTGTGAGCATTCGATTCAGCTCAGGAGGATGACTGATCATAGTGAAGACAGCGATAACATTTTTACTTCTGAAATTTCAAATCCAACTTGCAACGTGAGTTGCGATAGAGACAAAGACAGCGATAACATTTCTGGCTTCTGGAATTTTAAATCCAACTCGTGAACAATAAGAAGAAAGGTTCGTGGAGAAGCGGAATGTCAAGAGGACAAAATTGTGAGAGTTACTTTTTGTTTGAATCGGGTCGCATTACCGCCAGAAGAAAGTTGAGATTGGTGTAACGGAAGTCAGATGAAGGAAGGAGGCAACAAAGTAGTGTTGAGTTGGCCGCGCTGAATTATGAAAAGCTCTTTATCAGGTTGGCAGCCCTGGTCGACAGGTGACACCTAAGAGGATCAGGAGCCGTCACAAAGAAAACTGTCGTGCAATGGTCTCCTGCTAAGCTCTCCACCCCCACCACCTCACCAACACTTCTTGCAATGTTTTGTCATCCAGACGACAAACATTTCATCATTCATAAAAATTATTAGCCTCTCTGAAAATAACTAACTGGCCTTTTGATGGTCCAAAAATGTGACTTAGAAGCCAAAGTTGACTACTCCTCCCCAAAAATTTGAGAAAATTCAGCTAATACCCCACTCCAGAAGCGGAGGTGTGGTCAACTGCTTGTTTGAGACACAGTTCGCCCAATGAGAAGGAAGGTTCGTGGAGAAGCAGAATGTCAAGAGGACAAATTTCCAATCAACTCAGATCTACGTAGGAACGTATATTATAATACCATTTCCTAAAGGTTCATTGAATATGCTACATCATCATTATAATGTTCAAGTGGATTCCATATAATTTGAATAATAATTACACATGTGAATGATACATTCTTGAATATTATCAATTTTGAGACTTGATTTTTCAATTTTTGAGATATCTAGTGGTACACTAGCTTTGCTATAAATTGGTACAGTTTAAAGATGAAACGTTATTTATTAGCCTGACTAAGATGATAGGGAATAGCTACTTTGTCTAGTTGTATATTGGATGAGTATTGTGGACACACAGTTCCTGATTTAAGTGCAGATAATGGTCACCACTGATCTATCAAAACTATCACTTAATAAAGAATATTGTTTCACCATGTTTCTCTCAGAAAAACATATTAATGTGTGGCACCTTGTTCCGCAGCATCACTCTTATGTAATTTGTGTAACGCACTATTTTTATAAATTTTATATCTCATAGACTTCAATATTGCATCCATTCCCATTGCATAAATCTGCTGTATAAATTTTCTTGTTTTATCTATTCCAGCTGAGTAATATGTATTCTTGAATTATGCATTTCCTGATCAGCACTGTATTCCCTACCTGAAGTTCTTATACGAGCTTGATCGCCTTCTACAACTTCAATGAGATAATGATGATAATTATATTATATAGATCTTATATATTTGTCACAGTGAGATAAGAAATCACTTGAGTCACTATCAATTGAGAACTATACAGTACTGCCACCAGAGATGTGTTGTCAAATTGTACCTTGATGGGACAAAAATTTCATTGTTCTATAAAAATATGTTGTCATTTCGATTATATTTCATTTTTTTGCAGAAAACATTGTATGATAATAGCGTGATAGTTCTATTTAAACATCTATCAGTGTTTTGTAGAATAAAATATAGCATTGTATTCGAAGCTGGATCATGATTCATCTGATATTCGCCTGTTCTTCAGCAGTTAGATGAAAATGCAGACTATAGAATCAATTTACAATTCAATATTCTTTGTTCGCGAGCCAAGAGCTTTCTCAAACACATTTTCAAATCACGGCTCTGTGATATTATGGTGTTTGCATTGTAATAATGTGCCTATGTAGACCTACAATACAAGTAATTACTCACCCATGAATAAACTATGAATAAATTTGATATTGGTTCAATACCACACAAACAATATTATTGAAGACTTTCCTCAAAATGAATCATGCTTTATTGGTCTCCCAGAGAAATTTTCAAGTGGTTCTACTATTCATTATTGATTATTGTTTTCGTAATTCATGTTCTCCAATTTATTTCCCCGGCCCTTCCTCTCAATAAAACATAGGCGTTATTCAAGTTATTATTCTATTGCTTGTTGTTCATGAATATCATCACCACAGCCAAGCTTCCATTATCTTCACGTACCAATCATGTACTTACTATCAACTCTGTTCAGTATATTTATGTACATAATTATTATCTCTGGCTATTCATTAATGAAACTCCATAGTCAATGGACCATGAATGAATGTATATTTTGACCGTTATTAAGATCAAGACATGACAAGTAAATTGGATTATTGTTCTCTCGAACACTTCTTCTTCTTCTATATGCCGGCTCCGCGACGGAGATTGGCGATCATCAATGCAATTTGGATTCTATTGACTGCAGCTCGGAACAGAGATGTTGAGTCAATGTTGAACCACTCTCTCAGGTTCTTTAACCAGGATGTTTTCCTTCTTCCAGGCCGGCGTCTTCCTTCAATCTTGCCCTCCATTATCAACTGCAGGAATCTGTACTTCTCATTGCGTACTTCTCGAACACTACTCCATGTTTATGAAGATTACTTGTATGTAATCACAGTATATGTTCGTTCGTTCATGTTAGGTGATTCTATATACCAATATTTGAATAATAATCCACTGTTTTAACAGCTTTGTCATTGGAAATGGGAGGTTCCTGTTCCGTGCATACCGGAGCAAGACAGAATTTGAACAGTATATACTAAATATACTAAATTTGAAGTATCATTGTCTCACTTGTCTCATAGTGGAAGAAATATCATTCATGTATTATCACAACTTTACCAGTCCTATCCAAAGATTAAAATACTGTTCGCTTTGATAAATAATTTTGCTGTCGCCTTATCCATAATTATAGAAAGATCATAGATTAATATCTATAATCTATGTAGCAATCAAATCCAAGGGGTGAGCCAAGTTTTGTCAAAAGTCGTGAGATGGCTTTAAATTTTCGACCCAAAGATGAAGGCTGGGAAGCTAACCTTCGACTTTCCGCAAACCATTACGTGCATATGATGAATACCTCAGTATTTATGGTCTGCTTCGACGTATATTAGTTGTCAAAACCTGTCAATTATGATAACGATCCTGAAATCAAAATTTCTATTTGATCAGATTCTATGAATTGAAATTATCATTCAATTCACATCATTACAGCTTTAGCACTTTGAATATTGCTGATGGAAATCCTATTCAAAAAATTATAGGTATTGTTTTTAGTTGCATCGGTTTCGGTTTGAGAGTGAAAAGAGTGCTGGCGACAGCAAGTTGAGGCTGGTGAGTGTGGGTGTGGGAGTCAGTGTGAGTATGACAGAAGTGCTGAGCGGCCTGAGGGCTTGTCGGAGGGTGGCACAGGAGAACAAGAGGACAGGAGGCTGTTATTCAGCTCATTTGTTTTCGAAGTTCCGAGTGGCCGGTCAATGGTGACCTCTGTTCATCGACAGATCTTCACTCCCTGTTTCTCTTTCTATCTCTCTATCTCTCTGTCAGCCACACAATACGAGAGACACAGCAAGACCAGGAGTGGTTGATGAATGTGGAAAGCTTATTGAGAACAGGAGCGCTGCGAATCGGAAAAAGCTAGTAAAACTAGAGGAAATATGATTTCTGTGGGTTTGTTTACAACAGGAGTTGATAAAGAGAGTGGTGTGGAAACGTGGGAATAGATATTATGAAAAAGAAATAAATATAAATGAAATAATTTGTTTAACGAGAACAGGAGAGAGAGTAGAAGATGAACGAGTAGAAAAGGAACAGACGGATGAATATTGAATATTTGGACAAGTAAATAACTGAGAATGGATAACAGCTGAAAAAATGTATGCCTTGAATACATGAAAGAAGGTTTAATAAGATAAGAAAGGTTCGAGAATAGCTAGAATGGAGCTAGAAGATAGTGAGGGTTTGGAGCAGATAGAAATGGATAGTGCTGACGATTGCAGAATGATACAATCAGTTAAGCTAGTTAGACACACATAGATTTTGGAGGTTAGATTTTAATTCTATCAGATCAAACAGAAATTGACAAACATCATCTGTTCAATCTTATTTATGATAGGAATTATAAGGGCGGAATTAAGATATTTAAAAATATCAGGAGATGGATTCGTGGACTTGATTGACTGTAATAATTTGTACTAGGCCTTTAAGGTAGTCGCAGTAATTATTTGGAAACAAGTTCAACTAACCACGTCAGTGATATCACTTTCAATATTCTGCTTTAGTAACAACAATATCCCTTTTTCCACAAATATTCTATCAGAGAGAGAGAGAGAGAGAGAGAGAGAGAGAGAGAGATTGATTGATTGATTAAGTACTTTATCCATGTAGATTACAATATATACTGGCTTATACACTTATATACAATAGCTTACAATACAGCGAAATTATGGATGAATTGACAAAATATAAATTAAGAAAATAATTATTGAGCTGTATCTAATATGAAAAAAACAAATTGTAATAACTATAGATAAAATAGATAATATTGTTATGCATCTACATAAATTGGCGGAGCTTTCGACATATTAATGTCCATTCTTTGGAAAGAATATTCGAAGTATTCCCACTAACTCTTTACCAAAACGTTAATTTCATTAGTTCAACTGATTTATTTGATGATGAATGAAAATAAAAGAGAGATAGAAAAAGAGAAAAGCAGTCTACCTTGAATAAGAGGGAAAACAGACCTCCAATAATATCATTGATATCAGAAAATTTTTTTCACAATCTACCTTAAATAAGAGGGAAAACAGACCAATAATATCATTAATATCATAATTTTTTTCCCAATAATATCAGCTTGAAAACATCACTTCTTTGAAGAGAATTCAGATACTTTTTGTTCGTCGAAGAGTGGATAATTGGAATGCATCAGTTCAGGTTTCTTGTAGCTACTAATTTGAGACGGAATTCTCCATCAGTAGTGATGAGAATCTTTAATTCTCATGCCTAGTAAAATAATATTTTCTATTTCGAAACATTTGCTTGATATGATCACTGCTCCATGCTCATCGAGTACTTTTTCCCAGATTGATGGGATATATCTCCTATCGCGTTTAGAGGGATGAAGGAAAATCGAGAGGTTTCCCACGTAGCACACATATATAAAACTGCCTCGTCTGGCAGCTGCATTGGGACTTTTCATGGGGGTGATGGGCTTAGAGTCTTATAATGGAATTGTCAATTGTAATAATCGGACTTTGGATTTGGTTCTTGGCTCGTTCCATGTTAATGTTTCAAGATGCGATGACTGTTTGGTTCCCGAGGATAGCCATCATCCTACGCTCTCCATTTCTTTTCCATTGCTTCACATGAGGGCAGATCACGGAGATGAATCAAATGACAAATTTCAATATGTTTTCAAGAGAGCTGATTTTCTTCGCTTGTATGAATCTCTGAGAGACGCTGATTGGACCGCTGTCTATTCATGTTCAGAAGTCAATGAGGCAACTGAAGTTTTCTATAACATAGTTTACTCATGTTTTGACCTGTGTGTTCCTAGAAGAGCCGCTGGTGATCGGATTGGCAGGTACCCTCGGTGGTATACTAGGGATATAATTCAAGACATCAAACGGAAGGAGAAATGTGCCCGAAAGAGGAGAGTCTCTGCTTATCACGACGAGGAATTTGGAAGATTGAGATCTGCTTTGAAACTTAAAATTTCTCAAGCTTATCAGGCTTATATGAATTCAGTTCAGACACGTATTGGTGGTGACATGAGGAACTTCTGGTCATATATAAATGATAATCGAAAGGGTAAGTGGTCAGAGAATTTTATGAGATGGAATAATACTTTTGTCACAAGTACTGAGATTCCAGAGGCGTTTGCAGATTATTTCTCATCTGTTTTCAACAGAAGTGACAATCATGCTGGAGTTTTTGATGACACAATTGGTCACTCCCCTTTCCACTTGAATTCTATCTCAAGGGCTGATATAGGTAATTCTATACGGAGCTTGAAAGGTAATGGATCTGTTGGTCCAGACTTGGTTCCACCGTATGTCATCAGGGGCTGCTCTGATTTGTTTATTGAACCGCTTGAGTTCATTTTCAATCTAGCACTGAAAACATCCACGTTTCCTGATCTATGGAAGCAAGCCAAAGTAATTCCCATTTTTAAAGCTGGGAGCAGACAATCTGTTGAAAACTACCGTCCAATATCCATTATTGATTGTTTTGCAAAGATTTTCGAAAAATGTATTTATAAAAGAATATTCAATCATATAGAACCGTGGATTGCTGATGGCCAGCATGGATTTTTGCCAGGCAGGTCTACAGTGACTAATTTATTGCATTTCCGGAGTGAGGTATCAGCTTGTCTTGATGCAGGTACTCGTGTTGACACTGTGTTTACAGACTTATCAAAAGCTTTTGATACTTTAAACCATACAATTTTGTTCCGGAAATTGTCATCCTTTGGGTTTTCACTGTCAAGTGCTAGATTTATTCTTTCCTATCTGTCTGATCGGAATCAATTTGTTTCTGTTGGTGGTCTTCATTCCAGATCTTTCAGTAGCCCATCAGGCGTTCCACAGGGTTAATATTTGGGGCCTTTGCTCTTCATAATATTCATAAACGATTTGCCGGCTGTCATAAAGCATTTGTCTTGTCTGCTGTATGCAGATGATGTGAAGATCTTCAGGGTGATTAGGTCTGAAACTGATTGTCAGCTGCTTCAAAGTAATGTAGATAGTTTTTTTGATTGGTGCTTGAGAAATCAGCTCAGAGTTAATATTGGTAAATGTGCTATGCTGTCTTTCACAAGACAAAGAGATCCGCAAATTCCCATCTATAGAATCAATAACCAAATAATTAAGAGAGTGGACCATTTTATAGACCTTGGTGTAATTTTTGATCCTGTGCTCAATTTCAATCATCATGTGAGAAGTCTATGTTCCAGAGCATGTCAACAGATTGGATTCATTCGGAGAACCTGCTCTCAATTTGACAATCACAATATTCTTATTCTATCATATAAGACACTTATCAGAAGTTTATTAAACTACTGCTCTGAAGTATGGCATCCATATCTCGCCTCTCATAAGCTGGAATTAGAAAGAATTCAAAGTAAATTTCTAAGGTTTGTATATTTCAAGCGTTTTAAAATGTTCTGTCCTTTCAATTTTCCCACAGCTAACCTAAGAGCCATATTTGATATTTAATCCCTGGAAGCATCTAGGAGCTGTAAATTGCTTTTGTTCCTATATAACATATTGAACAACCGTGTCCAATCAACCTACCTGCTTTCATTGCTGAATATATATGTGTCTTCAGTTTCACGGCGTTCCGGCTTCAGATTTCTCCCTCCCCAATGCAACTCCAATAGTCACTTCAATTCTCCAATCAACCGCATGATGAATCTTTATAATTACCATAGTTTTCACCTAGACCTTTTTCATATGAATCCCAGTCAGTTCAAGAAGGCATGTAAGCGGCTCCACCCGAAGTGACACCTATTTTTCCCACGCTAGACCTCATCAATTCACATAGAGTACCATATTTAGTAGATGACTACCTTTCATTCTTAGCTCTGTTATCATTCATCTCAATCTTGGAATGTTATTTGTATTTTCTTGATTCCCCTCTCATTATTTTCTCATACTGTAAATGGTTTCTAGTATATAGTATAGTATCTAATATTTAGTTTTCAGTATATTTAGATTCTCATCACATTTTTTTCTCTTCACAAATATGAAATAGTTTTTCCATTATCTCTTTCTCTCGATTTTCAAGTTTTTTGTAAAGTGATTATTGTAATTTTTTTTTGATTAGGGAGCAATTTTTGGGGTTTTCCCGTATGCTCCCATATTGTTGTGAATAAATAAATAAATAAATAAAACATTTTCCGCAAATACTGGGTGATTCATAATTATGGTAAAATAATTTAATACGTGATAGTAGAGGTAAAAATAAGAAAAAAAGTTCTTATAAACATAAATCTATAAACGCTTCATTAGCGAGCTATACAGAGTGAAAGATTTCGCCCGGAATTCAGTTCCTCTGGTGAAATACACCGATGCTGAATTGTTTGGGGACCAGTTTTTCAAAAACTTATGCTGGATTCATATGGAAAAATATCTGAAAAATTGAATAAAACTAGTCTGCAAGCTGTAGTGTGAGTAGTTTTTGAGAAAAAAGTTGAAATATGCAAAAAATCTAAGTAGAAAAACACAGACTTCTACGTTTGATGCCCAATAACTTTTTTTAATGACCAGTAAACAAATAATTTTTTGCAATAAAAATTGTAGAGAATTTAATTCTGAAAAGAATTATGTAAGCTGTGTAAACTAAATTTGAATAAAAGTTGAATAAAATGTATTCTTATGTAGTACATTACACCACAAAAATTTGCTTTTTATGAGGAGAGAACTAATAACTCATAGGTTGTAGCTGATTGTAAATAAAACATGGATTTATTAACAGCTGTACCAAAACAGCTGATTTATATTAATGTAAGGTTCAGAGTTACCTTACATCATTATTTATAGAATTATTATTCTATATTTTATATTATTATTCTATTATTCCATAACTGGTCTATGTTTCAAACAAATGGCACAAAAGTCAGATTATGTTATTGAAGCGATGACTATTCATTACGCTTGCGCCATAAAAATGTTCTGTCTGTCGCCGTGTCGTGCTATCTGCAGACGAACCAGATCGAAAACTAACCTCGAAAATCAGAATCTAATTCTGAATGCTAAAATTAGCTAATATCAACACTTCTCTATTTTATTAACGGATGAAATTCATTCATTTTTCAGCTCATACTTTGAATTCTGTAGTTTTTTTTACCAAAAACTAATTGGAAGACAGCTATCAGTAGGTACCTAATCGGCGTTAGTTGGATTTAATTCCCCGTAAATGGCCTGTTAAATTTTTTCACGTCGATTAGTTCAACCGGCATTATTTTTTCATTTTTACCTTTGTGCAACCAAATTTTATTCATTTCAGCTAATTGCCGTTGAAATGGTGCCAACTAATCAGAATTAAACATCTTTTAAGCCGGTTAGTTTAATCGGCGTTATCACTTGAAATTTCTGTTTTGAGCAAGCAAAATGTATCGGTAACCTCGATTAAAGTATGGCATTTTGAACTTTAACCGACGTACGTGCAACTGGGTTAGTTTATCAACATAGGTTATTCCCAGTAATGTTCTCTAAATAAAAACAATAATCTATATTTTCAGGGAATTTCCTTTATCATCAATCAAAAATACCAAGAGAAATCATCCTGAAATTTCACTCTCCAAATTTGAAATGATCTATCTAAAGAATTTAAACTTCAGGTACTCATATCTCGGAAAGTGATATTGGGAAAAAAAATCTTGCGAAAACTTATTTATATTGATAACTTGATAGTATACAAAACAGAGAACTCAAGGTTCGGATTCTAGTAAAATGCAAGTAAACAAATCTCATCCTAATAAAAACCTCATTTAACACCCAAAAATCCGTAGATGAATCATTTATAGTTGTGTCTCACTCAGATATTGTAATAGTTCATCACTAATCTCATGAGCATGATTCATTAAGCAAACTGAACATACAGCAATCCTCGCATGAGTTGATTCTATTTGATTCTCTGGAGAATTTGAGGAGAATTTTATATCCGTAGTTGATGCAATATCGGAGTTTTCAAAAAATATTATCTGGACCAACCCTGTGATCAGTTTTCATGTATGGGTGAGAGGAGAAGGGGACCAAGGGAATGGTGGGAAAACGTTTGAAGAGAGCATAATTGGAGCGAGACTCAGTGAATTTCCTTTTGAGCATTGTGCGGAGTCTTCCTTTGAGATAACGAGTACGTTCTTGAAAAAGGAATTTCCGGTTCGGTAGTGGTTCAAAACCAGAACTAATTAAAACGTCTTTGAACTGACGGAAACTGCGGACCGGATAAGGTTTTATTGTTATGAAATTTACAGATGAATGGTTGAAAGTATTTCCCTGTTTATTTGTGTTCGGACGAGTTATTCCAGACTGATAATATAACATAGGAAAATAGATTCTCTTCACTGTTTCAATTCTGTACCTCTGTGATGATACTCAGATTCCATGTATTTTGATAAAAATTGTTTGTGATGAATTCTCAATCTTATCCATCTCTTACGTCGTTTATCCTCATTATTTTACATAATGTCTCCTTAATCAAAACATAATGTCAATAACGTTTTCAATGATGTCAACTGTTTGTAACTTACAAAATAAACAATATTTTATTTGATTTGTGAGCAAATTTTGATGTGTCATGAACTATGTTTTCTCTGCATATCGTCTGAACGATATGGTGCTTTTGAATGGATTCTATGGTATTATTTTATCAATTTTTTTTGTTTTGAAAATTCATTCCAGCTTTTTGAAAATAATTGGGAGGCAAATTATTGTATGGGTGTAAAACGTATGCGGTTTGCGTACTTCAAAGTACTCATGTTTCTATAACAAACATAATATTCCACCAGTATCCTTTTTTTCAATGTACCTGTTTATTTATGTATTTTTTTCATTTGATTCGAGTTAGCTGATTAAAAATTTTGATAAAGTTGAGTTGCAGGTGTGGGTTGGATCGCTGGTGGAGGGTTTCTGGAAATATTGTTTACAACGTTATGGAGAGGAGAAACAACTTTTCAACTTTTCAGTGATTCACCAAAATTGGTGGATTCATTCCATCTGTACTCCAGATGACGTATACAATGAGTAGGCTGGAGCATGGACTATGGAGAATGGAGGATAGACCATTCTCTTTATGAGATTGTTTCATTTATGTGGTTTTTGGTTGAGAATTGTTTTGTTGTTTTTAATGATAGCCTACTGTAAATGACGTTTTCAATGTTATCAACTCTCTTACGAAATAAAAAATTTTACATTTGATTTGTGATCAAGTTTTGATGTCTCATGAGCTATTCTGTATTTGATTTGAGGATTGATTTCGAGAATCATATTCGATTTTGAGAATTCCAGTCTCACTCTTGGGGAACACTAGGCAGTCTAGTGAGTATTCATCCAGTGTTGAGAGATACTATGTAGAGGGACCCTCGACAATGCTGAGACCCTACAACGAATATTGTATCAAAATATCTATACTGGAGAACGCACGACAATGTTGAATGTCTCCTGCATGGTTGGCTCTCAGCTCAGGAATTGAGAGTCACATGGTTGGAACGAGCCAATTTTTCCTATAATCAAAAAATTATGAATTGTATTATATATATAATTATTATGCTCCGCCCCCTGGACCCCCGACTTGAACGTCCAAAGATGAGATCAGCGGGCTCGCTTCGCTCGCCTGCATGTAGACCTCAGCGGAACCTCTGGACTACCGACTGGATTGTCCAAAAATGAAATCAGCGGGCTCGCTTCGCTCGTCTGCATGTAGACCTCAGCGGAGCCTCTGTACCGAATTTGAACGTATTATGTCAATTTGATCTCGAAAAACACCTGCTACTATATCGGCGTATCTTTGGCGAACAAAATTCTTCCACCTCAGCTAAACCTGTAAACTGATTTTTTTGTAATATATTTCCATCAATTATTGAAAAAGGTGAGGAAACGCAGAAAAGCTGAGAAAACGCAAATTTTGGCTAACTGGATAAATTGGGATTTAGGAGGTCCTGGATAAATGCATTCCAATCTACAACTTGATGCCAACCTAACAAAGTCAACTCAACTTAATGCCAACCTGACGAAATTTTCAATTTTGTTACCAGAACAAATGTTTCGAAGAGGTACTCTCTCTAGATTATAGTTCTATATTAACATATGGTATGGATATTTAAATTATAATTTTAAGATATTGGAATAAGAATAATATACATGCTAGAAGAACTTTAAACCCTTAAAACCATCCTTAGAGTTAAAATATCGTCAAAAGATTTCTTAGTGCGCCTCTAAAGGGCCAACTGAACATATCTACCAAATTTGAACGTTTTTGGTCCGGTAGATTTTTAGTTCTGCGAGTGAGAGAGTGAGTGAGTGAGTGAGTCAGTCAGTCAGTGAGTGCCATTTCGCTTATATATATAGATTTTGGAATCGACCAACGGAATTTCCAGCAATATATTTAAAATAGTTATTGATTCATTAGATCTCGTCCATACTCTTAATCCTTTTGAGTATTCCTTTTGAGATTTGAGTATCTTTCTCATAATATTATGGTCAATCTCCAACAATGTGAACATCTCAGGATCTCTGCGATTCCTATTATCTACAACTCCTTTATAGTGTTCAATAACGAATAAGACAAAATCACAAACGATGTGAAATAGATGTATTATTTTCTGCCAATGTTTTAATTTGCAAATACAGTGGGAGTTAGAATCTTGCTGGTGGTGTTGATGGCACTAAGCCATCACATACAGGCCACTGCACATGCATGTGATGACACCAACCGACTACATACCGTCGTTACCGAGCTTCAAGATGCTTAATAATTTGACACATTGCCGTACACAGTCATGATCATTGAAGCGTGCTAATTGAATAGCAATCATTCCAATGGCGACGATAGAAGATGATTGGCTGGTGCCGACTAGTTGAGCGCGTTCTGGGAGAAGGCAACGGTGTGCTGACTGGTTCGGGGATGACAGACGACCATAAATGACGAACATAATTGCCAGACTAGAGTGCACCCGAAGGTGTGATGGAGACTGTATGGTGGGGAGGGGGAGGCTGTTTCCACGTGATTTCCGTTTAGGGACGCGCTATTGAGAGAGCGTTAATTATCCTTGCCTTACCGTGGCTCCACCGTGCCTTACCGTGCCAGCAGCATCCGCGCTGAAGGTCCTCCTCACTAAGCATTCATCAAAGAGGCCGGATATTAATATTACATCATTACTCTGCTGGCTGCCTTATCACTTTGGCCATGCATCCGCTATAATGTAACGTGACTTAAATGTTTACTCCTTTGCCGTGGCTTAATATTCGACACTAACTAACACCAGATCGTGTTTCTAGTCTCTAGGCAAACGAATTCTAGAGCATACCAGGAATTGATGGTACGCTAGAAAAAAGGGGCTGCAATATGGCTCCTGGTGAGATTGGTAACGCTAATTATTTATGTGAAATATATTAACGGTTATTGAAATTTGATGAAACATCAGAGGTAACTATTTTTGAAATTTCTGGTTGATAAAAGAGCTCATGGAAAATTAGACTGATATAGAAGCAGTAATAATATTTAAAAGCTATCTATCCATTATTGAAAAATCCTATTTTATGTTATGTGTACATTAACTCAAACTCAAAAAACTAAAAACAGTTTGGAAGTTGGAACAGGCAATAGCTCAACCCTTACACTTGAAATGTCTATGTACAATAATTTATTTCTATTGTTCTTAATGTTTACTCCTTTGCCGTGACTTAATATTCGACACTAACTAACACCGGATCGTGTTTCTAATCTCTAGGCAAACGAATTCTAGAGCATACCAGGAATTGATGATACGTTCCATTACATTTCACGTGGCAATAGTGAACTCTTCCTGAAAAAATATATTCATCCATAGAAACTATTATGTTATATTGTTTATCCATAATAAACAATGATATTGATCCTTATAACTCTTACAGTGGATTGCGAAAAAGTAGTGTAGTTCCATTACTACATAACCTAATACCTTGAAACGCGTCAGTAATTTACTGAGAAGTTAATCCAAAACAGGATTCAAGTACTGTGAATTTCTATGCAAAAAAAAATGTTCTAACTAGTTGTATGAAGAATCATCAATCCATTCCAATAATATAGCACAATCTCTAATTTTATGACTATTTATGACTAACAGTCATTCACACAATCAAAACGTATGAATTAATTATCCATAAATCATCACTGTTAATAATAGGGATAAATAGATCAACGCAAACATAATAAATTATGACATGTACTATGATTTGCTGTCGGAATATTTCAATCGGACAAAATTAACAATGGATACACAGCTATTGCAGTTGGTCTAGACAATGTGATTTGACTCATCAAATTTGAAGCCGGAATAGCAAATGATTTACACTGGCGCTTGTCAGAATGGACAGGAAATTGAGAGCGAACGATAAACGCGTTCTGGGATTTGTTTGATTGATTAACAAGCGGCGCGTTAATTATGTCGAGCAAATATTCGAACGAATTGTCATGAGGTGCATCCTCGTCATCCAGTCATCCAATTACGGTGGCCTTGTCGCAAATTATTGCCAAAGATACAAACAGCAAACAGCGTTGTTTGTTGAAATCAGGAGAGGTTTTGCGCGCAAAACAATCCGAGTTGAAATTACAAAATAGGCTTGATTCAATTTTTTCATTAAGCTCTTTATGTGCTCCTTCCAGGAAAAATTCTGGTCAATTACAAGTCCCAAGAATTTAGTTGAGGAGGAGAGTATTAAGCTATTTCTAATGGTTGGAAGGTGAGTCTCGTCTATCCTCGATTGATTGCGTATGGAACGAAATTGTATAAGGTGTGATTTATTGCAATTTAAGGAAAATCCATTCACTTTAAACCACTCGTTTATTTCTAAAAGTGTATTCTTTAATTGAGTTACCAATGTGATCTGATCATCGTTTGATGCTATACAAGTTGTGTCATCCGCATACATAATTAACTTTGAATTGGTTGTTGCCTTAGGTAAATCATTAATGAACAACAAAAAGAGCAAAGGTCCGAGGACAGATCCTTGTGGTACTCCATTTGGGACCCTGGTGAATGAAGAACATTTTGCAGAAGATGGATCTCTCACACATTGCTTCCTGTCGGAAAGATAGGAGCGGAGCCATCTTAGAGCTGTGCCTGCTATTCCATAAAAGCTCAATTTTTCTAGCAGGATTTCATGATTGACACAGTCAAAAGCTTTTGAAAGATCGCAGAATATGCCAGCAGCATGCTGCGATCGATCAATTGCAAGTGACATATATTTGACAAAATCATAGATTGCTCCAGAAATGTCCTTCTTTTTACGAAATCCAAACTGGTCTTCAACCAATAATACTCTACCTCTGGTATACTCACCTTTTTACGTACAACTGAATTTCAACCCCTCATAAGGGGGTGACTCAGGGGTTGTAACTCAAATATTTTAAATGTAAACACCCATTGTGTGCTTAATTTGAAAACAAGGCCTTTTCGAAACAAGAAAGATGGCATCAATAAAAATGTTCCATGGTACTTGTATCGAAAATGGCGGCTGATTGAAGTTTTAATTTTTGAAGAAATCAGGGGTTGAAACTCAAATATTTTTGATGTATACCACTGTGTGGTAAATCCTATTATATTGAGCGAGTAATTTGTGTATTCTTATATCTGGTTATTTATGTTCAACGGATCTCGAAAACGGCTCTAACGATTTCCACGAAATTAGGAACATAGTAGGTTTATGATATAAAAATTCGATTGCACTAGGTCTCATCCTTAGGAAAACTCGCTGAACGACATTGAAAGGATAATTAATCCTTGTCTGAAACAGCTGAGACTTTCGTCGTCTGTGGATAGATTCTTACCAATGTAAAGAGCTTACAATGTTAAAAATTAAATGAAAAATTTTACCATTTAAATTGAACTTCTCTTCAATAAAACTTGAACATTTAAAAGTTACTTTAGATAAAAGCTGGAGCGCACAACTTGGCAACGTCGCAGTCAAGCTAAGCTTCAGGCCGAGAAAAGTGAATTCACTTGGGTTGACTCCCGATTAACTACCAGCTTTACGCCCTTTATCAAATACCAATACTGAGAAATTCAATTCAATGATAGTAAAAAAATATATAATATTAACTGATAGACTAATTTTAACTTTAGCTCTAGGAGTTTCAAGTATAATGCCTATCTTGGCAATATATTCCACTGTACTTACTTTCTGTGTATGTATTTCCTACGAGCAATTTCAACGATCAAATGTATTTCATCAATAGATGGAAGTATTGAATAGTACCTTCTAAATGTGAAATAAAAATATAAGAGTCGAATATTGTCTTCTTTTTAAGAAACTTCTGAATTTAATGCATTCGCTTTTTGTGCATCTATAACTGACTATACACCGTAATGATAATCGATAGTTCAATAATATCTATCAAAGGGAATATATCATTCTACTACCATTCAGTTTTTGTTCGTAATAATATCCATCAATTGATATCAAAAAATATCACTAATACTTTCAAAACAAGACTTGTTTCAACTCATCTTCTTTTATTTAGGGAAAATGGCTTCAGATGAGTCGGAACTAGTCGTGTTTTGGAAGGAAAAAATACTAAGAGTACGGTATTGAAGATTTATATCATGTTTTAATAATTTCAAAGTAGCCTTATGAAGAGAAGTGATAATTCATATTAATAATGTATTAATAGGTTATTGAATGAATAAATTGCTGGAATAATGATAATTCATTTAATCTTGTCCATTAACTCAATTATATCGAGGCATAATAGTATACAAAAATCACAGAAGAATTGATATCCAATAGCAATAGTTTAATCTATCTTTACATATCTCTGTGGGTTTATAATAACATCATTGACATGAATCAAATACTTACTATTCCTACTAACAAATGCAAATGATTTTACAATATACAATAATACAAATGATTCTACAAAATACAATTTTTCTGATGGTGTAATGAATCTATGCATATCAAATGAAGCAAAGTCGGCCTGAACTACACTTGCCGTATTGAACATGTTCTGGCCTCCTATCTATAGTAAATAAATAAATAAATAAATAAATTTGTTTTATTGACCAATAAATACATTTAGGTAGGCTGTGATACAAGCCATTTTGAATTCAAGCAGGTAGTAGTCTTATCATAGAACATTTCTATTGATGTCATCTTTCTTGTTTTAGAGAAGCCTTTGAAATGATCTATCACACAGTGGGTGTTTACATTCAAAATTTTCGAGTTATAATCCCTAAGTCACCCCCTTATGAGGGATTGAAATCCAGTTGTACGTCAAATATTCGACCAATAACTTATCCTGGAAGTTACATTATTATATATACAACTGTCTCAAACTTATTGAAGGGTTCCCATACTTCACTCTGTATCACAAAAAAGAAAAAAAACACAAACAAAGTATCCCTGTGCAGGGTCAGGGGGGGATATTGCTGAAGTACGGTATACATATGAAACTTGCAATTTATTGTGATACTGTGTGATATTGTGTTGATTTGCATTAACGAGTGGAGTTCACATAGAAAATCTTCCTACTCATAACAGCAGTTACTACTTTGATTGTGATCACAAAGTAGTGAAGAGAGCCTTGAAATCACATAAGATTTCATCCCTAATCAATGCTCCAGTATTGTGGAATTATTTCAAGTAAATCGCTTCCTGAACCTGTAACATAAGTGACAATATAATTGAGAACTTCAATGACTAAATCTAAAAATGTGTTTGTTAAGTGCCTTAATTATTTGATTGTATTTCCACCTTATATTATTGTTTCCGTTAGGAAGGCACGTTAGGATGACTGTAAATGAATGTCAATTATGTATGAATGTGATTTTTTGTAACTCTTTGAACGCTTCAACTCTGTGTGAGCTGTTTGTAACTCGGAACAAGCAATACCCTAATATTCTTGATAGTAAGATAATGATTATTGTCTCTGAACATAAGAAATATTATTTCCGTATGGAGTAATCTAGTTCTTGAGCCACGTGAGCTACATGGGGTTCCCCGCAATTCTCGCATAACAATAATTCCATTTTTCTACTCAAGCATTTCTTAGTTGACGACCAGTCCTAATGGTTTTCATCATGTACCTGTATAATATGAATCACTTGGAATTAAAATTACGGAGGACAATAATATAATTGTATGACACAAGCACAGAAATTGAATTAACTGATTCAAGTTTTACACAAGAAGCTGTTATTATTCAAAACTGTTTAGAGAAAGCCAGGGAAACATTAGAAAGACGTGGAAAACAATTGACGCGTTAATAGGATTAAAAAAAAAAAAAGAACCACTAAAACTGATTGTTGATGAGCAGGGAAATAGCATACATGATAGTAATAAAATTTCTAATTCGTTTAATTCTTATTTTCTAAATGTTGTGAATAAAATGAATGATGAATTAGAACAAACCACATTGCAAACTAGGGAAGAGTCTGCTAGAATATCAAAAATAAGGTTTCCATACAATTCTCCAACAAATTCAATTTTTCTCCACCCTACAAATCCGGAGGAAGTAGCAAGTACAATAAGAAAATTGAAAAATAAATCTTCGCCAGGTGTAGATGGGATAAGCACAAGCATGATTAAAAAAACTTACATGAATTATTTGAACAAATTAACCGATCTAATTAACCTAAGTATTGCCAAAGGAAAATTCCCAAGCATGTTCAAACACAGCGTAGTTATACCTATTCCTAAAAAGCCAAATTGTAAAAACATAGATCAGTTCCGCCCAATTTCACTTTTACCGGTTTTTTCCAAGATTTTAGAAAAAATATTCAAGATTAGACTTGAAAACTTTTATAAAAATAATAACTTTTTTAGTGATAACCAATATGGTTTCCGTGAAGGAAGAAGTACAGAAGCGGCAATTAAAAATCTCATTTCAAAAATGAATGACAGTTTTAGTGTTAATAATAAGTGTGCAGCTCTGTTTCTTGATATATCTAAAGCATATGATGCAATTGATAAAAACATGCTTCTAAAAAAACTTGATTTATCAGGAGTAAGAGGAATTGCCAATGATTGGTTAAGATGCTACCTATCTAATAGGAGTCAAAGGGTCAGAATTAACGATACGTTGAGTGAACCCGGGGACATTACCATAGGTATTCCTCAAGGATCAGTGTTATCAAGTACTTTATTCCTGGTCTCTATTAACGATTTGACGGATGGTGACTTACAGGGAAAGATTACATCTTTTGCAGACGATACAGTTATATTTTATTCGGCCAAAACAAATCAAGAACTTAAAAATAAATTAGAAATGGATCTTAAGCACCTTAGGTGGTGGTTTTGCGAAAATAAATTAACTATCAACACAGACAAATCTAATATAATACAATTTAATCTTCAAAACACGGATCAGGAGTTAACTAGTATTTACTTCCATAAATTAGATTGTGCGCAACAGGTGAATAATTTATTGTGTAACTGTGAAACTATAAAACAAGCACGTACAGTTAAATATCTGGGCCTCATATTGGATAGTAGGCTCACTTGGTCAGATCATGTACAGAAGATAAAACATGAGTTATTTGTATACATAAGGAAGTTCTATTACCTCAGACAGTTATGTCCAAAAGAAGTATTGTTACAATTATACCATGCAATTATTGGTTCTAGAATAAATTATGGAATAATATGCTATGGGAGTGCATACAATGTTCATATTAAACCTGTGATTACTGGTCAGAAACATATATTAAAAATAATTTGTAATAAACCTAAACAATATAGTTCAATGATGCTCTTCAGAGAACTGTCAATATTATCAGTGAGACATTCTTTTCTATTCAAAGCATTGCTGGATTTAGCTGGAAATAATTTCGATATTCAACAGATGAGAGAAAGAATAAACCTCAGGAATTCACAGGACATTAACCTCCCAAAACCAAGATTAGAACATTCCAGACGACACTTCAAATACATAGCTATAAAAATATTCAATTCACTTCCAGTAACAACAAGGAAAATAACGTCACGTCAGTTATTCAGAAAAGAAATCAAGAAATTCATTTTACAACTAGACAACCCGAATGATTTTTTTACTAAATTAATATAGGTCTAAATTTAGTATAATTTACACATTACACGACATGAACACTGCAACAATCAAAGATCATTGAACTCACAAATCCCGTCCGGTATGCGTAAACAGTAAGACAGTATCAAATTTCAATCACTGTATCTTTCTTCAAAACGCATTCATTTATGGTATAATTACATCAGCACTTTGAAAAAAAAACGAAACGTTAACTATGAATAAAATTGAACTAAATATGAAAAAAACAGCAACCACTCCGTACATAGTTTTAAGTTTTGTGTAAGTGTGTGTGTGTGTGTGTGTGTGTGTGTGTGTGTGTGTGGTGTGTGTGTGTGTGTGTGTGTGTGTGTGTGTGTTTGTGTGTGTGTGTGTGTGTGTGTTTATGCGCATGTGTGAATGTGTGTGCGTATGAATGTGTGCGCATATGTGAATGTGTGTGCGTATGAATGTGTGCAAGAATGATTATAAATATTGACATATTGATTTATTTCAATATAATACCATATTCAATTATTATGTTCTTCATGATATAATATTTAAATTTGTATATAAATATTTTATTATATATATTCAAGTGTCCCCACACAGGGTAGCCTATAGGGAACACATATTAGAAATTAGGAAACAATATTGTATTTGATTTTTGGAATGCATTTGATTGTATAATTATTTTTTTTTGAATAAAGAAAAGAATTAAAAAAAAAAATTTTTTTTTGAATAAAGAAAAGAAGCTCTATTTTCATGATGATAACTTAGAAAGGATTTTTCACTGTCATATTCCAGTTCTAGATTTTGATACAGAACTCATTCTCAGAGCAATTCAGAATAGCTGCTGATCAATATATATTCTTGATCCTCCTTTATCCTTCTGAGTCAATTCTCAGACCAGATGTTGGATATTATGCCTGTTAGACATTCTGACGATGCTTTCAAGTTCAACTGAGCTTTTCCATAGTTTGAGGTTATATTTGATATAATTATATTGACCTTCATGATTATGAGAATTATTAACATATGAATATTATAGTAAGAACATAGCGCCTTATTCAAATCAGGAACCACCTCTTCATAATACCTATGTTATGGTATCTGTTGTTTGATAACGTTTTTCTTGAAGAATGTAGGCCAACTTGAATTCCGAGAGCACAATAAGTTGCACGCCTCCAGTGTGCATGTTCCAAATTACACCTCTTATGAGATGTGAGGTTGCTTTCCGTCTGGAGAAGATAATAGTGGAAGATGAGGCTTGGAGTGGTGTACTGTGGTGTAAAGCACCTGTCAGCAGAGTAGAACGGTGTCTCCGTGGTGTTGTGATTTGTGACCGGACAGCGTGTTGTTATTCATCGCAGTCTCGGCCATCACCCGGGGCTTTTGGGACAGAGTTCATCCCCTTGACTACCGTATAGGCCCTTGCTGTCTAGACGTCCGTGCAAAGATCAATAGAGCCACTTGGGTACCGTCTGTTTCTAATTGCCTCGCGTGTACTGCATATAGGCGACTGCAGGCGCAATGTCTGCAACCCGCCAAACAAACGTATACTGCATATAGCTGCGTGGACGTAGGCGCTGAGTACACCACCCGCCGCACAGATGTAGAGTCGTGTTACTGCTGACATCTAAACGATTGTCCAAAACAGTATTCAACCATTATTGTACATGTACGAGACAGGTGGCGGTTGCGAGTAATTGCTGTGTATGTACTCGGGCCTCCACATCGTGTTTGCTGTGTCATCAACTGTTCGAGCGATACTTTCCCAACATGGGAATCTAATATGCTAAATTAAGTTGGTGGTACTTCCGAGAGCAAACACAACACATTTATCGGCCATGCGATATAGAAACAGAACAGTTTTGATAGAATTCAAGAATATGAGCTGAAATGTGCGAACACTGAATCAAATTGATCTTACTTTTGAGGTCGAACTCATTGGGGCGTATTGGGACAACACAGCTTTGATTATCCACTGTAATGAAGTTGAATCATTATTTGAAACTGGTGTGGTTTGCATTGTATTTTCCTGAATAATTGAATCGTCAGCGAGCAGTTTCACTAGAACAACGTCTCTTTTTCTTATGGTTTCTCGAATAAACCATAACAGAAGACATCAACATTAGCCATAACATCAACATTCATTCTTTTAAACAGAACGTTTCAGGCTCCCTTGCTAGTTGATAGATGTCACCATCATATAAAAACAAGTATTTGCTATGTCTAAATTGTCTACTTGTCTAAAAGTTATTTTGCTATTGAATAATAATATAATGTTTCCTCTCCAAGATTAAGAATCAATTACTTCCAACTACATAAGTTCGACAGTGCTCTCTCCTCTTTAAATCGATCAAAATCAACTTGAAATAACTTTTTAACCCCACACGACACTTGGTAGTCGTTTCTTTTTTGTATGTTTCACTCAAGCTCGTTTCGATATGGATATGTTTTATTATTTAAAATGATCTGGAATGCATAGCTGGAATGGCACTTATCAATTGCGTGATAACAACTGATTGATGGTTCAGAAACCTTAAAATGAGTATTTTATAATTTCATAAACAATACCTTGATTTATTAGGATTGACTGTTGATGATATTGTTCCTATTGAACTCATTGGACAGTTGCTCACATCTCAATATTTTTTTATTCACAGATATGATAATCATAGCAGAAGCTTATGGAAAGCGTGAAGGATGTAATTGTGGGGGATGATTCTGTATAAAGCTTATAGTGCTACTACAACAAATAACAAACCTCTATACACTAAAGCCAGCCGGCCCTGGGTTATTGAAGGAACGAGATGTGGGCCACAGATTATGCACAGTATTGAATTCAGCAGACGATAACTTACTTATCAATGATATTTAGTGAGTCTGGAGTTGACTGAGCATAATCGATTTAAACTTCCACTACTGACTTTCACTGAGTTCCCAACAGATGCATTGTATTGGATTTTGTTTAATAATTAGCAACCGTAGCATCTGCTCTCAACAAGTGTCATAGCAATGTGCATAAATCATTTGCAGCCAACCAGATGTTTGCATTTATTTAAAGAGCATTATTTCGGAGCAGTCGCCTCTCTCAGGACTGAACTACACACATGACTCGTCGAATATGTTTAGAGTACATTCACAGCGCCCGTTTTCTATAATATATTCTGCTAAAAAGTTGGTCCTGACTTTTTTGCTCATCGCATCTGAATTGTAAATGAAACGGCGGAATCATTTTGAACTGGCATACTTGAGTTTGAGTGAAGCAAGAGATTCAATTACTGCGGTTGGAGATTTGGAGATAGATGATCACATTCGAGTACATTCGAGGTCAATAATTGACGCTTTGATTGCTATCTACGAACACGTGGTTCTGAGAATCGCTTTGAGAGAACTTGAGTCATTCAGAACAGCTTCAACTCACTCTCAAACATGCTCCATCAACGGGCAAGCTCAGGTAGTTTGGCAAAGTGCAATTTGCATCAATCATGCACTGTTTACAGGAGCCCTTCAACTATGATAATAGTTATTTCCCTGTTAATCATTTCCAAGAATTTCTCTTGCAATGCAATCTACCGAGAAGTAGGGCGTGTTTGCGCGAATATAATTAGATGGGGTACATTGAAGTATTAGTGAAGACTTGAGGCAACTTTAATAGACTTCTCAAGTGGTATCCATATCCTTAGAAAGTCCTCGCTCAGATTTCGTCCAAATATTCCTTGTAGCTTGTAGAACAGGGAATTCTCCTTAATAATAGAACTTACTCTCAGTTGACTGGTTTTAGAACCAGGAGTCGTCGTGGACCAGCGTAGCGAGTTCCTACTGATGACTTTAGTCACGAGTCAGTGTTCGTTTGTGGTTTTGTGAGTTGATGTGTATGTTCGACGGTGAATTTCGAATTCTTTTGTCAATAAACATCAAATTTCCAACACAAAATATTCAATCATTCGATCGTATTGACGATTTAGAAAGGTCACATTAAAAGTGAATGAGGGAAAATAGCTATTCATGTATTAGGAGCGTGAAATGCGACTTTTTCGCTTGAGAAAAACAGTTGTTGAGCGACACATAAAGGTACGTACAGACTTTCGCTCTGCTCCGCAACCGAACGTCACTCCAGCAGAGCGATTGATGATCGACCGGGGAGCAACAGTGGTTTGACCGGGGAACGCGAGAAGAGCTAACATCTTCCGGTGCGATGGAGGAACGAGGGCGGTACAAGGGCGGAGCGTGCTCGGTGCGGGTTGGAGGCGCGTATATGTGTACGCAGCTTAATGGAGCACGATATTCTGCGAAAGGATTCTAGAAGTTTCACGGTCGAATTACATACAATATCTTTTTCTACAACTGCAGTATAATTTTCCCCCAAAAAAGTTGTATGATTGACTCACCTGAGTCTATAGAATATTCAAAAGTCAGCATAAAACCAATTATTACAGCTACTTATACAGGGTGGGTGAAAAGTCCGAGAACGGCTTAATATCTCATACACAAAGGTCATTTGACGGTGGGTGTGATTGAAGATCCCACTCGAATTGAAAAAACCACTTTACAATGACTTTAAAAATCTGGTACACCATCTGGATCCGCCATATTGAATGCAACTTCATTTTTATCAAATAAGGAGGTGGTCATGCGATACATGATTTCGATAGGGAATTTCAAGATAAAATGAATGGCGGAAACCGCATATCGATATCTCAAACCGTTTCGGGAATATTCAAATTATTAATCAATACTATTCGAAGCAGAAAAGAGAGAAAAAAGTCTGAGAACGGCTTAGTATCTCATAAAAAGAAGTGATTCCAAGGTGGGTGTGATTGGGGATGTTACTTGAATTAAAAATAATACTTTACTATGACTTCAGAAACATGGGAAGCATCTCTATTCTAATATCTTACATTTGAAATATGTTAGAAGGTCTAAGCTCAGATGAGGAAGCATGATAGAGGTGTCTGTCATTGATTGAGTCAACTAAATTCAATACCACAACCAGAAATTTGATCAACTCATGAAATAAATGTTTGTATGATATTATATACTTAATATTAGTAAACGATAAAAATTTATACAAATTTAAAAATATCTTATTCTATTAAAAATACCAGCCAACAAATATTTTTCATCTGCAATTCAAATCTGAAATGCGTGATCTGTAGTCAGCCATTTTTGATAGCCGCCCAGCTGATAATTGTTACAACTTTTGTCGATAGATAGCGCAATCGGCAGTGCCAATCAGACGACCGGTTTTTAGGTTTTAGATTCGAAGTTATGTTGTTAGGAAACATTGTCACTAATAACGTGAGTTATTAAAATGATTTGATTTGCAGTTTCTATAAGAAATTTAGATGGGAGAAAAATGTTGTGTATATCACAAGCAAAAAATACTTTTTCCTCCACCTACTGTCTAAAGTACTTACTTTACTCCCTGAAACATAATACTAAAGTGTCACTTTTTCGCTCTAGGTAGTAAAAAACAGAAAAACTCCCTAGGGAGTAAAAGTGACTCCATTTAAATAACATGGAAAGCATCTCTATTTAAAAAACTTACATGGTAATAGGTTACAAGGTCTAAGCTCAGATGAGAAAGCGTAATAGAGGTGTCTGTCATTGAGTCAACTGACTTCAATACCACAACCAGAAATTTGATCAACTCATGAAATATATGTTTGTATGATATTATATTCTTAATATTGGTAGACGATAAAAATTTATAAAATTTTTAAAATATTTTATTCTATTCAAAATACCAGCCAACAAATATTTTTGATCTGCATTCTGCAATTCAAATCTGAACCGCGTGATCTGGAGTCAGCCATTTTTGGTAGCTCAGCTGATATGATTGTTACAACTTTGGCCGATAGATAGCGCAATCAGCAGTGCCTATCAGACGACCGGTTTTAAGGTTTTAGTTTTTAGGTTATGTTGTTAGGAAACATTGTCACCAATACGTAAGTTATTAGAATGATTTAATTTGCAGTTTCTATAAAAAAAATGTAGATGGAGGAAAAATGTTGTGTACATCACGAGCGAAAAATACTTTTTCTCCCTCAGGAAAATTGTTGCCCTCGGCTTCACCTCGGGCTTCAAACTTTTTCCCTCAGGGAGAAAAAGTCGTACTTTTCACTCTAGATATACAAATAACTATTTCTCCCTCAGGTTGTAACAAAAAGTTGCATCTTCCAATGTTTTGCTTACACGCTCATATCTTGAGGAAGGTGTAGGGATGGGGACTTTTGATATGTTCACCACCTAACTGGTCCCAACAAAGCTGCGAAGTCAAAAATTGTGTTCAAAACATTCTCTACAAATTCCTCTGTCAATTGGTCTATTTTTGCATAACTGAAGATCTCACACTCAACACTGAAACTGCTGCAGCAGTCGTGGGGATGTGCGTAAACTTGTGGAATTATACATCAAATTGAAGAGAATTTGATGATCTGTAAGCTCATGATCAGCGTGAATTTTTCCCATCGATATTCAAACAGTTATAAGAGCAAAAATAGCAAAAAATTGAAGGAAAATGTGTTTTTTCAAAAATGTCACATCTTTTAGAGCTAATATCTCGAAAAAGTGAGAGAGATATTATAGAAAATGGTTGTTATATCAATATTTTATGAAATTTTGTAAGCTTTAATTTCTTATAGAATAGTCATGTCTGTAAAATGCATAATTTTCGAGTTTTATGCGAGAAACCAAAAAATGGTACCCTTGAACCACCCCCACCACTATAGCACAATGGGTAGGGGTGGGGACTTTTGATATGTTTACCTCCTCACTACCCCAAACAGAACTGCGGGGTCAAAAATTGTCTTCCAAACTTTTCCCTCTATAACACTTCGTTGACTGGGCTATCTTTGAATATTAGAGGATGTAATCACGTGCAGCTGCAGGCGATCCCTAGCGGTCACTGCAGGAACTAGCATTTGAACGATAACCGCAGTGGCATGCGGCTTGCAATCGCCTGTTGCCACATTATCTGTTGCCACCGTCACCGCACGTGTGAACACGGAATTAACTTGGAGCACGTACGCAATTAATGCGGCCTGAATATTCATTGCGGCCGAATAGTAACTACCGGCCGAACTACTAAAGCGTTCCGTCGATTGGCGCGATAAAGCCAAATGAATTCCGGTGCTCATCGCCAGTTGTGACGTACATCTTGTTTTTTGCGCGCGCTAAATGTGTTTCGCCTAATTTTTGCCTCCATCAACGTTCGCCGCCGCAGGCACTAACACTCGATTGCTATGACGAACATCGTGTCATTGTTATAGAACACAATTTGGTGTCGAAATTCATCACCGTACAATAATCCAATGGATTAGAAAGCTAATAAATTCAAAGTGCTCCAAGTAGATCTGTTCAACCGCTATTATATTCTCATATCTTGTATGGGAAACATTCAATCTCATACTGTGATGGCCATAATCCAATAAATTGGTTATAATTCAGTCACTATATACATTATTGGTGCATGCAATTTATATTGTAGTTCTGATATTCTTATATATTATTCGGGTACATGAGAGAAGTTCAGAACCAATTTCCTCATGTCTTCATGCAAAATTTCCTTGAGCTATATACAGAATGGCCCAAAAACCTCATATTTTAGGCTCATTTTCCAGTTTTTAGCCATTTATATCAAATCATGTGATCGGCCAGAAGAATTTGCCCTCGCCTTTTTTTAGATTATAAAATTCTGAATGGAATTAAATCATTCGGAACTTTCTATCTCCAATGAATACTGAGTTATGATTTTTCAAAAATGAGTGATATTTGAAGAAAAAATGAATTTTGATGAATTCTAGTTTTTGATCAACAATATCTTCCGATTGTTACTATTTAGATGTATCCCTTAAGTGGTCGCGCGGGGTGTTTTAAACACCCCAGTAAGGTAAATTTTGCTCTAGCTTGATTGATCGATTGGCTAACCTGCTGACCGGTACAGTACCTTCAAACCAGTGCATGAGTGGGAGAACGAAATCAAAAAACCAGTTCTGCGACACTAATTGTACGAGTAAGATCTCTTCAATTGTCTTTGGGGTGTCGGAAACACCCCACGCGACTACTAAAGTAACTTTTTGTTAAGTTACTGACACATGAAAACAGTATGTAACAATTGCCTAAACTAGGTGAATGATGTTGATGCAAATAAAATGTAAGTTGAACATGGCCTAAATTTACTTTTCCTCATATTTTACGTCAATTTTCAGATAAATATAAAGTTACCTATTTAGTAAAAATTTCTGTTACACTTTCTCGCATAATATATGAATTGGTCATATTTGGATATGAGCTGCCATGTCATGGAAAGCATGATTGAATTGAAATTCATGGGATTAATTTAGTATTATTCATATTCAAAGCAGTAAAACATTGAAAACAAGAAAAACATTATTCTGAATATATATATGTTTTACAAAACTTGTACAAATACAGCTTGACTCGAAATCTGGTAATCTTTTATTTAAAAATCTGATAATTTATAAACTAAATTTTAAAATCGCATGAGTGTAAGCACAATGATATCAGGGGAGTCCATTTTATTGTTTGAAAATAATTTCTTCCCTTAGTAATAAAAAGGAAAGCAGTTATGAAATTTTTCATTTGGGGTGTTCTGAACACCCCATGCGAGCACTTGTGTTTCAAAAAGCTGCGCGACCACTTAAGGGGTATAAATCTAAATCACTCTGGGCGTATTCTTGTGCTCTACAGTCTGAGATCAGGTAGAGCGCTCTATATCATATTGATTTCCAGGTACACCCGTTAAATGCACTTAATTTCAGTATTTCCTAGTGGAGAGGCGCGCTTAAGGATACCTCAAGGATCAAAATTTCAAACACTTATAACTTTTGACACAATGCTCGAATTTCATCGCACTACACTTCATTCTTCTCGGCCCGTCAAAGCGGTCCAAAGTCATGCATCATAAGTCAAATTCGGTTGAAAAACGGAAAATTTATTTTAGAGTGTACTTAAGCCCCTATTCCAATAGACAAAAAATGACCAATTTCTAAATTCAAAGCTATGTATCTCGGTAACTTCTAATTATAAAAACCATCTCTTGATCTTGAAATGTACAAAAGAATTTTCTCTTTCATCTGCTGTTACCGATTCATGAAAAAATATGTTCGTGAAGAGAGTTTTGATTGTTGAGAAAAATCCGGAAATTGTAGATATTTTTCTCATATCAACGGTTTTGGCAGTTCTGTGATTGGGAAAAGTGAATCAAGATGAATTTTAGGCAACTTATCTCGAGGATGATGAATTTATTTACAATTTGGAATCAATCGTGAGTTTCTATGATGTATCAGACTCGTCTTATAAACTCTTGATCAACAGTAAAATCACGAAAAAAAAGTAAAAACTGAAATCGCCATTTTCGAAATCTTCTGTAAATTGCGAATTGTATTGGAATCGAGAGTATCATTCATTGGACTGTGTAGAGGGGGGCAATTTTCACATCCTTACCGGATTTGGAAATTTTATCAGAAGTATTTCACAAGACATGCAGCTTCGAATATAGAAATTTGGCCATTTTTTGTGTATTGGAATAGGGGCTTAAGTACACTCATCAATAAATTTTCCATTTTTAAACCGAATTTGACCTATGATGCAAGATTTTGGATCGCCTTGACGAGCCGAGAAGAATGAAGTGTAGTGCAATAAAAATCTGAGCTTTGTGTCAAAAGTTATAAGTGTTTGAAATTTTGATCCTTGAGGTGTCCTTAAGCGCGCCTCTCCACTAGGAAATACTGAAATTAAGTGCATTTAACGGGTGATTCTCATAAAACATAATCTCATGAACTCATGTCATTGTGCGAAATATCAATGTGAGGACAATGTAGTTGGTGATGATGGTTGTAGCTAAAAATGAGGTGTTTCTCACAATACAAGGAGCATTGTTGTCAGGTGTACCTGAAAATCTATATGATATAGAGCGCTCTACCTGATCTCAGACTGTAGAGCACAAGAATACGCCCAGAGTGATTCAGATTTATACATCTAAATAGTAACAATCGGAAGATATTGTTGATCAAAAACTAAAATTCATCAAAATTGATTTTTTCTTCAAATATCAATCATTTTTGAAAAATCATAACTCAGTATTCATTGGAGATAGAGAGTTCCAAATGATCTCGTTGGATTCAAAATGAAGCTGAATTTGAAATGAAGATGGATTCATATGACGGATCCAGGATGGCGGCAAAAAGTTTTGAAGCGACAGAACTTCGTTTATTTTAAAGAATAGGATTTCTATGGAACTCACTGAAAAAATCATACTTTTATGGGTGAGAGGTTGTGGAATAAGAAGAGCAGTTCGTGTCAAAACAAATGACGGAATTCCATCCCACCCCGATGACTAGCCATTTTTCAAACCATTGATGATTCCAAGAACATCATAATTTCAATCATTCTCTTGAATGAAAAACTGCCATACCATGAGGAACATCAAAACCATTCTAATTTCCCATGATTTGTGTATTTTGAAGACATATTTACAAATTCCTCAGCAGCTGTATTGAAATACCATGAGCTATAGAGTAGAGATTGATATAGGTGTACTGAACGAAATAACAATCTTAATTTTTCTATTAGAAAGTTGCTGTGACAATTCCAAAAATCGTTATTACATCAATTTCCAGAACAAAATCACATTAACTACAACACTGAATTGAAAAAATGTTGTTTTTTCCATTTCGATGCTGACTTATGTATAGATCAGACAAGTAGGCCCATAAATGAATTGAGATCAAAACTGAAAGTAGAATCAAACAACATGAAAGGGTTTATTGCTCTTCTATCTCATTGTTTAAGGCAATTTCCATACTGTATCCAGATTAAATGAAATATATTAGTTATATTAATAGACCGTCATCGCCATTGATAATTCATTTTGCTTTGCGGTTTCGTATAATGTACAATTTCGAATTTATTTAAAACATGTAATTGCTAGAAGCTGAATCAACTACACGTGTTAATGATACATACATTTTAATTCAAAATTATTGTGTGTTCAAATCATGTGCAGTGAATGCTCGCATTCAATATGTATATTTCACAGGAATAACTGCAGCTTTAAAATTCCCAACCACAAGCTCCCTCACCAAAGTTTTGATTGATTCCTGAAATTTTGATTGGAATTTCGATTGAAATTATTGGTATTCAAACGGTAGAATAGGCTCGTGTCCTGATGAGAATATATTTCTAACTGGTTCCAGATTATGGAAGGATAATATCCTGTTATTAGAAAACATAACAATGTGTGCTACACAAATTAATCATCTCAATTCGATTTTGATCCGTTTGTTCGAAAAATGCTTTACTTTGCTCTACTGTGAAATGCTTTACTATGCGGAATGATTATTTTGGAGCTCTCAAAGAAACTTTCTATTTCCAGAGATGTCTTCCAGCAGACACCAATCCAATAGCAGAATTAAAAGCACGGTGCTCATCCAGTATGTGCAATTGTGTAGTTCCTCAAGTGGATGAACTCTTATAAATTTGAAAAGAAGCAAACTCTTCATGAAAATACTTGCTCCATTAGTCAGTCTAATCTAATAAGAACCGACCCAATTGAATTAATCTAATTCCATAATGATTCCTACTATAATCATTCTATGTATTTGAATTGATATCACAACATCTAACTCCGAAATATCACTATTGTCATTATTATTTTTGTATCACACTCCACTAGAAATTTACGCGTAACTGTATGGTACCTTCATGGAAATGTTTATCTCCATTTGTACATTCATCCTCTATCCAACCTATTTGTCGCAGTCTTTCAGTTCTATAGCTGTGGCTAAATTATCTATAAGTGTACTGTATAAGTCTATGTGTGTATAAATTGCGATTTATGATATTATATATTATATTTTTGTTGAAGGTGTTTTTCAAATCGTTCACAGTCTATATTGTGATTACTATTTTTGTATCACACTTCACTAGAAATTTACGTTAAACTGTATGGTACCTTCGTGGAAAAGTTTATCTTCATTCGTACTTTTTTCTTGTATCAAACCAATTTGTCGCAGTCTCCTAGGTCTATAGCTATGACTAAACTACCTATAAGTGCATTCTATAAGTCTATGTGTGAATACATTGCGATTTATGATATCATATATATTTATATTGGAGATGTTTTTCAAATCGTTCACAGTCTACAGTATAACAAGCTTAGAAGTTTTCCAGTAGTAAATGAAATCACCTCCAATAGCTGTAAGCATCTGGTGCGATAGCCTGTGCTCAGGACGTCTATATTCAAGAGAGTGTACACTTGGAGGTAAGTTGGGTGATACGAGTTTCGTGTTTCTGTAAACTGAATACAGTGAGACAGAGACTATTATTGCATTGATACTGAAGCTACATAATCAACTAGCTATCTGTATGATGGTGTCTTGCTCCACTTCAATATTGTCACGGTAAGATTCGCCAAACAGCTTTGATAAGCAACTTTCTATAATAATAAGCTAAAAATTACAACTACCCACCTTTATTGGCTGTTGAAATAACAAAAAAATCTATTATATATTCATTCATTAAGATCCAGATTCACAAACAGTTGTAAATGGTTTTCGAATAACCTATAACAGCATAATGAATGTTTGTTTACAATAAGGGTTAGTTTCTCGATGCAAACTGAGCCGGCTACCTTATCAGTCAGCTGATAACCGGCGTGTCTGTTTCTGATTGTTGACTGCTTGCTTCGATTTTCAATTTTATTATGTTGTTTATTGTACATTCTGACCTGCTGAAAAATCTGCTCATTGTTCCCCTATATTTGTTTTGCTTGTTTTCTCGTTTTTATTTGTAAAATTATTTATTTCTTCTATATGGCACACCTGAGCACATTCTCTTCATTTGTAGCCATCCTATTGGTAGATTTGTTTTTCTGACCAGTGATTGGTCATTAACTGGTCATGTGACCTTTTCTTCCCCAAACCTAGCTTCTCAATTTCTGAGAAGAAGGAAGAAAGAGAGGGATTAACTGAGCACGCTAATGGAGAGTCGTTTGTAACTCCTATTTGTTATTTTTTGTCATTTTAAATGTTTCTTTGTTAAATTTATGTAAGAGTGCTGAATTTCAATTAATGTAGAGTTCCCGTAACGTTAGAATTTAATTTGATTACCAAGTCTCAGTTAAAAAGGAATTATTAATTGTTGAAATCGTGAGCCAAATAATGAAGCCTAATGATGCCATGCAGCCTGACGAAAGATGCCAGAAATGCAGTGAACAAATCTTCATGAGTGAGTGCGCGTATATTATGGGCCCATATAAATGTGAGTGATTTATAATATCATTATTTCAAAATCTCTGCGACTCAATTTTCCATAGACAAACTGGTATATCGTTTGTAAAATTTCTGACGTTACACTGTCCAAACTTGAGTCGGGCAACCCTTGGGTGAAAGAACTACATGCTCATCCTTAATGAATTTATAAACTTGAAAGAACTTTTTAAAATTCAAATTATATTGTTTATGGGCTTAACCCTTCATTATCAAATTCATTTATTAATTATTATTGAACAAACAATATTCTTATATGATTTAGTAAATTTAAAAAGTCTTCGACCACAGCACAATCTTTCGGAGGAGACAATAATTCGTCGGTCCCGACTACCAAAAAAGTAGCCTAGTCGTCATCTCTCATCATCATCCCTTTCATCATTACCCACGCACAAGCCTAAGAGCTTATGTGGGCATCACCCTCGATATTATTATTATTATTATTATTACATAGACTATTTCAAATTTCGAGATTGTACGTCCTTCCTTTCGCTACATATCTTCCGTACAGACGTTCACAATTAGAGATAATACTGTTCAGTTGAGTACTGAATAATATTAAATAATACTTCTTTCTTGAAAAGATAGAAATGTGACAGTGATTATCAAGGAGGCCCATCAATTGATGACTTTGAGATGCAAAACTTCGCATTGTAGAATCATATATACCTATAAATATAAAACGATCAAAAATTGGTTCTTTTATTAGCCTACTTTTGTCCGTGGTTGATTTTTCAACATTTTAGACTTGACATCTCATTCAAACATCTATAGAACAAAATAGGTTGAGAACTCACAAAAAAGCTATGCATACAAGAATTTCACATTTATTTCAGTTTTATGTAAACAAAAAAATTGAAGTACAAAATAGCAAAACCGATTAATTAAGTAATTTCAATCACACATTAAGGTGAATCAAAATTCAAAATAATTTCATTGTTGAACATTGGCAAAATATTACAACAACGTCAGTTCACATATCGATATCAACACATAATCAAATCAAATAGATCTTTATTCACATGATGCACATATGAAACAATTATAATGAGAAAATGAGAAGAAAATTCCTTGATAATTAGTTTTCAATAGTATAATTATGAAATTATCACAATAATAAACGACTCAATTGAATAATTGTCCATTCATAATTATAATTAATATAATAATCCATTCAAAATGCTCCTCAAGAAGTGGAATCCTCTAAAGAGTAGCTAAGAATTCAGTCATCCCAGAAAAACCATCATCATGCCCTGAACTAAGTCAACACAAAACTGACTGATCTCATCTGCAGTTGCAAAACTCTGGTCCAAATCACCTGATTTGCGTCCACGGGAATCGATGAAACTCCAAGCAGCCCTACATGGATTTGCAGCCTCTGTTATAATATGAATAGCGCGTTTGCATTTTTCTTAATAATTATCTCAATCTGTGTCGTCGGTATTCTCTTTTCAGCCTATTCGCAAGTTGCACTAGATTATACCTGGTTCCAGACAAATAATGCATTATCAATGATTCTCAAATGAGATATTTGGAAATGATAGTTTATCATATCCAATATCCAATCTCTCATTGGTTAAGCTCCGAACTAATCCTTTACTTGTGAACAGACTCTATTCTGGCCAAGATCGATTGAATTGAGGTTTTGAAATGCCAAAGTAATAAACCAGAACTGCCTGACAGGTGCTTGTTTTCTAATTCAATGTATGATACAACCCCACTTACAGTTTTCGGACCAATTCTACAACTGACCATTTCTACAGTATTTGAATAAAACCGGGATACATGCACCAACTTATTTTATTCATCTTGACAAGGACAGGATTCATAGCATTTTATTTTCCCTGATTTCTATTCAAGATTAATATTGAAGCTGGGATAAATAAACTGGGAATCTATAACGCTCTCCTGATTGATAAATAAGTTCTTTTTCTGAATAAAAAATGAGTAGTAAATATCTATTTGGTGTGTATAAATTTCTTTTGTGAATTTAACATGCGATTGATGAAATCGCTATCCTTCCCCACGTTTATAAACTATTTCTATTCTAATTCATTGTAGTTATGATTGTGACTAGTATAGGTGAAACAATCCACAAACTGAAAATCCTAAATGAATAATTTGGCTTATTATAATTACACATTCATAACATTTGAATAAACATTCCACGTATCGATATAAGCTACTCAGTAGGCTACTGGGATTCAAGAAATTGCACAATTCACAGTGAATCCCAACTCTAAATTCCGGGGTGGTCCTCGACATTGCTGGTAGGTGAGGGAGTACATAGAAACATTTTTTTGGGAACCCCTGGTCTACATTGCTATATTGCGTTTTTGCTATTTGTGCTTATTAAAAAAAAAATAGAGATTCCGGAACTGCTATACAATGAGCTTCCTGATAGTGATAGAGTACCGTACTTCATTTTATGTTTCATTGTTGAGAAACTTTCAGCTACCCAAATCAGATTATTTAATAATATGAACTAGAAGGACTCACTGCTCACACAACCCTGATTCCTCATTCTTTATTTTCTCCAAGAGGAATCATTCTGGAATGCCTTGACTCTTTGAGTAATAGCCTGCGCGGTCACCCTCCCTATATGAGAACTAGTGACTACGATTCTTTTTGAGCGGGGTATGATTACTAAATTTTTTCTCCGGAACAACGTCTTTTCACACGAAGTGATCATGCCATACACGAGTAAAATATTCAATCTAAGGTTCACAAGACAGTTTTTGCAAGGATATTGACAGACACAGAAGGAAATGGCAATATGGAGAGAAACAAAGAGACAAATTTCATTTTTTCTTAGCCTATCCTGATCTTTAGATATAATGTTAGGTTACCAACTTTTTAGTTTTCTGTAAATCAGATAGTGAATTCTCAGAGAAGCCTGTTCGAGAATATCAATTTACTGACGTGCTATTCTTGAATCTTAACAAACCTCCCATTCCCATCATTCTAGCAATAGACCAACTTCAAAGCGGGAAATTCTCGGGAAATTGGGTTTTCAAGAGTCCATGTCTCAGTCACCATTCATTGTGATGAACCTTATTCGGCGTTGAATTCTAGAGAATTTTGTGCTCTTGGAAACGTTTCCGGATTTTTTCACTGTGAATAGTTTTTGAGTTATATGGAAAAATAACAGGTATTTTTTAAGACTGTGAGGTTAGCGAAAAGTATTTTTCCGTGAGGAATCATTTACAGACTACTTGTACCAAATAAGTAAAAAATCAGTACTACAATACATTCTGCAAGCATGTATCCTCGCTCCCTTCTCATGTCTCAAGTGGATGAACAGAAAAATGAACTATGAATTCGCTAAGCTGTGAATCGATGAGACTGAACTAAACAGGAACTAAGCTTCTGATTCATAAATTAACGGCAAATGCCATAGCAAAACCAGTTACTTCGAACAGTGGAGGAGACGATGGGGATTTGCAGGGATATGCAAGTAGCCCGCATTGTATGCTCAATCCGTAAATGAGTTTTGTGTGAGTGTGTATTAGCGATCGTAGCACAACGTGGTGGCAATTTTGGGAACTGGAGTGTATCCCAATTAGGTAGATTACTAACAAAATGGGGAGATTTTTTTTTTATTACGTTTTTACATGGTTTTAAGCATGTAGAAGTGATTTTTACTAAAATTAAGCAGTGACAATACGGGGTCTCCCCTTAGTGTACACACCTCCCCTTAATGTGCCGTATTATACCTTGTTACAACACACCACACACACACACACACACACCACACACACACCACCACACACACACACACACACACACACACACACACCACACACACACACACACACCACACACACACACACACACACACACACACACCACACACACACACACACACACACACACCACACACACACACACACCACACACACACACACACACACACACACACACACACCACACACACACACACACACACACACACACAACACACACACACACACACCACACACACACCACACACACACACACCACACACACACCACCACACACACACACACACACACACACACACACCACACACACACACACACACACACACACACACACACACACCACACCACACACACACACACACACCAACACACACACACACACACACACACACACCACACACACACACACACACACACACACACACACACCACACACACACACACACACACACACACACACACACACACACACACCACACACACACACACACACACACACACACACACACACACACATACACACACACACACACACACACTGTGCCGGGCACTGTCTTTAATTCAGGCCTTTTCCCAAGTTATAATAGTAAATTTAATACGCAGTAGACTAGAGCCATTATTGTAAGTGAGTTAGCGAAATAAATTATTTTCTCTCTCTATTATGAACGGCCATGACTTCGAGTTTCCCATGATAGATATTTAAAAATTGTGGCTCCGAGTCGTCGAGGAATGTAGATTATGGAATTATCTCTAAAACTTAGCCTTCTTGTCGCGACATAAAATGCGATAAGTTGGAAAACAGCAAGCATTGAAATTATAACAAAGTACCGATTTTGCAGTTACTATTTGGTCCAAAGGCTGTAGAAGCCACGCGACGATTGGTCAAATTGATTCCATTCGCCCAATAGGAGACCTGTTTCTAAATACAGTAGTGGGGCGATTCCCCAGCCGACAGACCAGATTACGTTTCGGAGGACACTTTGCTAGGAGCACTACGAGAGTAAAGATGTAGTCATTATGTTTCGCCCTTTTTGGGCAAGTTTATAAGTTTATATAATGTAGGAGCTAGTTTTATTTTTATTAAAGTTTAAATTTACTAGTAGTGCCATGTCCTGAAAGGTTTAATTGTGTTTCTTCATCATGTACGAATAATTGTTTCTTCAAATAACCGCTAAGGTACGTAAAATAAGGTTAAAATATAATTTAGGGAATAATTTAAGTGTTATAAATTGATTGAAACTTCCATAAGAGTATTGAATTAATTAAGCCTGTTATTTTTCAAGTTAATAATATTGATTGAGAATAATCCTTTTGATTTTATTAGTGATGGAAGATAATTATAAATTTTTTTTCTACAGAAGTATAGAGAGTTTTCAGTTACGTTACATTTGAGTTATTGTTCCTGGAGATATATTATCGTAGAGTATTGCTGAAAGTCAGGAAGATAGCCTTTAAATTGAAATGAAACTTTTAAGAATTGTTCATATTGAGTTTATGACATTTTTTTAATTTATATTTTTCAGACTCTGTTTTCTTATGTCATTAAGGCTTTTGAATGATTTAGTAAATTTTTTATGATAGAAATCTTAATAGATGAAGAAGAAAGTTTTTCTTCTCCAGGAAATTAATATTAATGAATGCTCAAATTGTAATACAATTTAAATTATTTTCTATGTGTCTACTAATTTTATTTAATTAAAGGTGAATCTTATAAGGCAAACATTATCTTTCCTTAAAGTGAAATTTTCAATATTTTTTTCTTTTATTGTGTTATAAAGTGTCTTGTTTTATTAGGTGATAAATTCATAATTTCAGTTGATACTAGTTTTTGGACTTGTATTTGTAGGTAAATCAAATCATAAACTCTGGAATGTTCATTTTTAATTAAGGTTCTGAGCAGTTTTGGGCGAATGCCCGTTATTTACACTTGGATTCCGTCCTATAGTTCATAAATAATAAATAAAATAAATGTTGGCTAGCGCACAAGTTTCCAACAATACTAGCCGAGCTACTATATGAAAAATTGCATTTGATTTCGCAATCCAAACGAAAAATATCATATAAGTTAACATCATAATTAATGAAGTATTCATTTTCTAAACGCATTATATTAATTTATTACGGATGTTTTCATAAAGGTTACATTGTATTTCAATGACACTCTGGCAAGTAAATTTGTTTTAAATCTGTTAAATTTTGAGAATGAAATCAGAACGTCAAGATAAAATCTAAATTAAATAACAGAATAAACTCCTGTTTTAGCTTTTGATGAATTGTAGGAAGAGTTAGAAATTAATGCTGTAATACATTTATTTACAGCGGTTCATGTGTGTCCCCAAACCAACTTCTTGTACTACCACCCCTTTGGTTCCGCAACTTTATGTAAAACCGCTTCAAGACACCCGTTCAGACGACAGGTCTAGGGACGTAAGAGGACGTCGCCGTCAAGCCAAATTCAACCGGTAAAAGCTCACCGCCAAAACAAGGTACTGTAACCCCGACGATAAAGCAACGTACAAACCAACGAAAGTGCAGTGTAGTGAAACAAAGGTTCATTCGAGAATGTCAATAAAAAGTGGGGATTCAAAATTATTATGAAATGGGTTATATGGGTTACTATCGACGAAATTTGGGTTCAACGGGTTTTTTCTTTCTTGAGTAATTTCATGTTGAAATTGATTGGTTATTTTATGACTGATCTTGTTTGGTTTTGTGACGTATTGCTATCTAAACGGGGATAGTAATGCGCCCCCGAATCAGATGAAGAATGTCAACAAAGTAACATGATATTGTTGTTTCTGTTGTTCGATTTTAGCTGCCAATGTTTATTGAAACTGTTTGTATTTTTCAATTATTTCAAATTGTAGTGATTTTCTATAGTATAAACCTATTAAATCAGGCATGGCAAGATTAATTGAAGTTTTCTTGACTCTAGCCCGTTCACCTGCATGAATTAGGTATAGACTCAGGTATTTTCTAGATGTGTCGGCCTATTTCTAAATTCTAAATTTTATTCAAAATTATCTTCTCTAGGCACACAACTGCGCCGACTCTGCTGTCTAGAGATATTTAAATCTCTGGAATTCAAATTTGCTAAAAAATTAAATTTTTCATAACTTACTCTAATAATACTAGATCAATTTTTCTGAGTCTATACTTAATAATTCATTCTGTGAACGTGTTAACTGTCAATATTTTGGGTTTGGAGTTGAATGAATAATTTATTGTTGCTACTCTAATTTTTCTGAAGTTTAAATAATTGTAGATGAAACAGGAAAGTTATTCAGTTATGTTAAATCCATTAAAATGAAAATCTTTTGAAGTGCTTAAAGATAAAGTCAGGTATTATTGAAGCTTAAGTTGAAAGTATTCTGAAACTTCATATTGAAATTGATCATTAAGAAATTAAAGGTTTAACGTTAGAATAAAAATTAGTAGAAGAAACTAGCATAGGTGAAAAACAACTGATTCTAGTGCTGAATAAATTTTTGCATTCTGTAATTCCGTGAATGATGATAGAAATTATTGTAATGTCAACGTACGTATTCTGGTCTCACGTCTGGTAGTTGAATATCATTATTGTAGTAGTGAAAGTGAATATTGAGATTTTAAAGGTCAACCCAAGTAAATTAGGAAAATTCGGAAATTATTATGGGAGAATGTTTGAGGAAAATAGGAATTTTTTTTGATAAGTTTAGGTTGATCGAAGGTAATCAGAGAATAAATAGGAAACTGTTTTATTAGTTATTGTTGATATGTAGTTTTGAAAAGTTGATGAGTAGTTTTGGCCTTGAGATGTTTAAACTAAATAATTGGGTATTGTAGATTAAAGTTGAAACGATAATCAAATCCTTGGGAATTTGTATGAAAATAAGTTGATTGAGATGAGGTTGTTAAGTCCCTTTATCAGTAATGTTTATTCTCGAAAAGGTGAATCAGTTTTATTATTGGAGATATTTTTTTTAGGTGTGATTTTTGCGGTAGGCATGCGTAGTGATAGTGTAAAGATCCGTTGTGTTGATGACGATTCCTGTAGACTGTGGGGATTTTCTTTTGTTTGTTTAGTTGAGACTCAAGATTTAGAGGAGGACAAGGGGATGTCCTGCCTATGTGTGTTGTTGTTGAATTTAGGTAATCGGCGCGAGTGTAGGTCCGTGTCCAGAGAGAACGGAGCACTGCCCGAAAGTTGTCCATGTAACAAATCAAGGAATTTAGCTGTGACTAACCTTGCAAATTTGTACGGTGGAATTGTATAATTTTAGCGAAAGGCACCGAAGATGGTGTGAGCTAAGATTTAATTGTATCTAGTAAACGGTCTGGTTCATTCGAGAGTTATGGGGCTCGTCAGTAGAATAACGTAAACCGAAATCTAGAATATTTAGTGAGTCTTCGTAGTGATTGTAAGGAAAACAATCAGAATAAGGCAGTTTAGGGAAGCCCAGTCAAAAGGTTCGTTAATGTTTGGTAGGAAAGTCAGCCGCAAAAACACAAGTAATAATTAGTAAAAAAAAAGGGGTATTATTGAGTTTAAAGTTGCTTAGAAATTTGGTATGGTAACGGAAATTGAAGGTTTTAGACAATGAATATTTAAAGTGATTAGTTAAGGTATACAAATAAAATAACAGAGAAACTTTTTCGAGTACCTAGGTAATGTTAAAATGATTATCAGTGAAAGTAGAAATAAATATTGGAACACTAATTGGGTTAAATTAAAATAAAATTAACAGTAAAATTCTTCTAGTTGAATTTGAAATGAAAAGGGAAAAATCTTTTGAGTTAAGCATGAGTTTAAATTATTCTGTAGTTGAGAGTTGAAAGGTTGATTAAAAATTTAAATGGGGATATAAAGTAGAAATAGGTAGGAAAATTCGTGTCAAAAGGAAATAGAATTTTGTTGGGAAAACTAAATTGAGGTAATTAACAGTAGTAGGACCCTTTAGAGATAAGTAGTCAAAAAGTATTAATAAATAAAAAAAAATAGGAAAATCTTTAATGAAATGATCATTTTTTTTAATGATGAATAGTAAAATTGCAATCAAGTTTTCCATGTGAATAAGTTGGGATATTTTGAGATCTAGTAGAGTAATTGAAACTAGTTGGATATGAAGTTTATTGTTGAGAAATATGTGAGGCTCCAGTAAGGTTGGAAATGTCAGTGAACTTGGGAATCAGTAATAGTGTAATAGTAGTCTATTAATGTGTTAATGTATTGGTAAATTTCATAATGTTGGTAATCAGAAGGCAAGCAGCAGCAGTTCATCAATGCTAAGTTAGAGCTGAACTTTAATATTATTAAATCATGCCTTGAGAATTACTCTTCCAGTGTTTTGAGAAAATGTCACGTACTTTGAGTTTGAGATAAATAACCATGATCGCTGTCGAGTAAATTTATCTAGTTGAAGTTGTAGGCAGTGAGAAAATGACAATACTCTAGTGAGAAGCGAAATACAGAATTATTATTGTAGATTAAAGCCTGGCACCCGATATCATAGTTTTGTTTTGACTAGCGTTCTGTGGTAAAAGTTTCCTACTGGAATATTATAATGAAAAGTGTTTTTCTCATGATTGTAGAATGCAAAATCACGCTTGAGTCATGTTGGAAAATATCCGAAACAGATCAGAGAAAAATAGGAAACAGATCAGTCTATTGAAGACAAGATTTTTGTCGTGAGTTATAATTGGATAAGTTTTTGTGGAGTATGGCGCCACTCTATAGCCTTGTCTCTATACACTCAACGAGATGATTCCTAATGAATGAGAAGGAGAAAAGAGAAAAGGAGTTATGATAAAGATATTTACCGTATTTGTTATAAGGATTCATTACGGGTTCATGAAGGGTTTATTAGTCAAAGATTTTGTTACGTGACAATATAATGTATATAGAAGAAATTCCGGAATGTAAATAACTTGCGCAACTAGATTAGTCATTAAATTATGTTATTAACTTCGTAATATTAAATATATTTAGGTAGGTGAATTAGGTTTAATTTTATTTCTTTGATCGGCTGCATACTCGTGGTAAATGATTGTACAGTTTTCCCACGGTAGTAGGTAATTGATTGTTTGGTAAATCGGGTGATGATCAATTTTTGAAGTCATCAACAGTCATAATACTATGTATGTAAATGATGTCTCTAATAATAATAATAATAATAATAAGTTATTTAGCATAAGACGATTTATCATAATATTCTATACTATACCCATTTTCAATAGCTTAATACTCATCCATTCATAGTTAAGAATTATACATTCACATAGTTAGGAGTTAGTACATATAGATAAAATACATTCCCATTCATAAAATAATAAGAATAATGTCTAAGGCCTCATATTTTATATTCTATTCGCTTTATATTTCATATTATTTTGTTGAAATCCCTATTCTTTATTAGTTTACCTTCCATGATTAATACAATTATAATCTTATCATAGGTTTATTCAGTTTAACTGCTTCCGTTTTAGTTCAACACACACACACACACACACACACACACACACACACACACACACACACACACACACACACACACACACACACACACACACACACACACACACACACACACACACACACACACACCACACACACACACACACACACACACATTCAGACCAATACTCAAAAACCACATTTTTGTAGACTCAGGGGAGCTTGAAACGTATAGAAATTTACAAATTGGGGTACCTTAATTTTTTCGGAAAGCAATATTTTCCTTACCTATGGAAATGGGGCAAGTAAAGTGAAAACGCCCAATTAAACACAAGATTTCGTTGCAGAGTCGTCAAAAAGAGCTCATTTTTATGTCTTCAATAGTTATAATCAGTCATTTAAGTAATGGGCCCGACGTCGTGCTGTTAAATCCAATATCTACACTCGCCAAATGCATTTTAGAGGTTGTGATAGCTTTTTTTGAATGATGTTTATAAAAGTCATCTGTAATATTATCGCTAAATATGGTGAAAAATCTCGCCAAAAGCCAAGATTCGCCATATGGTTTATCAATTTCATGTGAGGTCTTTCAGGTCTGTTCACAGTAATGTCGATCGAAACTTTCCCCGATGTCAATACATTGGTTGGATAGAAGCATGTACGGAAATGTACGGAAAAAAGTGAATAGAGCTGCAGTGTGACATATGTGCGATGCTAATTCCAGATATGGGCTTCGACAAACGACTGTGCAACGACCAACCATTTATTTCAGTGATTTTAAACTATGTCTCACATGTTTGATTTTATGTAACGACTCTGCAACCGGGCAGCAAGTAGACTCCAACTATTTCTCTCTAATTACAGCAACACCTATTCTATTTTATCTCCCTGAGCTTAGTGAGCGAATCCGAATGCTATTGTCTACTAGGCAATCAAGTTCGATATAGAAGACCAGGAGCTGATGAAAAAGGTAGGTTGCAGGCGACTGACGGAAAATTTCGGCCGTTAAGCGGGGTACATGCGGCGGCAGCGGTCGTTAGGCAGGGTACAAGCAGCGGCAGCGGCCGTTAAGCTTGGTACAAGAAGCGGCGGCGGCCGTTAAGCATGGTACAAGCAGCGGCAGCGGCCGTTAAGCATGGTACAAGCAGCGGCAGCGGCCGTTAAGCAGGGTACATGCAGCGGCAGCGGTCGATAAGCAGGGTACAAGCAGCGGCAGCGGCCGTTAAGCAGGGTACAAGCAGCGGCACCGCTGCAGGCGCCAAACATGCAAACTGAATTACAGGCCGCAGATGCATTGCCATGTCAACATCAGCGTTATCACCCTTCTACTGAAATAATAGTACGCCTCTATTTTTCTATTGCTCCAGTTTTTTTACGTACAGACGTTTCTGTAGTAATCAGCATAATGAGATTCTGTGCAAATTGTATTTGCTTATGCATATGTTGTATTAAGCTGCGTACACATACTCGTGCTTCCAACCCGCACCGAGCACGCCCCTCCCTCGTACCGCCCACGTACCACCATCGCACAGCAATCGCTCCGCCTCCGCTCTCTACTCGCACCGATCATGAACGTTACGGAAGATGGTAGATCTTCTCGCGTTCCCCGGTCGAACCATTGTTGCTCGCCGGTCGATCATCAATCGCTCTGCTGGAGTGACGTTCGGTCTTGGAGCGGAACGAAAGTCTGTACGCACCTTTAGCCTGGCCACAGTCATGCTGAAGTGCATCAGTGATGCAAGTTTGAGATAAAAATGTAATGAATGCACTCTCTGCTGTTTATTATTATTATTCATGAGTTGGACAGATTGAAGGTGATTTGCAAAAACTTTCTGTAGGCTCAACCCAATTAACGCTTTTTATTCAATTAAAATACCGGTCCATGATACTAGCAAACTCATTATTTTAATGAATTTGAGAAACATGCGATGACATGATTACTACCTAGTGCAAGTCTATTTACATGTTAGTGAGAATTTTAGTGTAAGACTAAAACTGTGTGCAAATTGATGGTAACTACTCAACTAGAGAAATATTCGAAAGTTAATATTTTCCCATATAAAACCGAAATTCTCATTTATGTTCGATTTGTTGGATTATATGAATAATATTTCCTGTGAATCTTATTCCAATACTCAAAATATTACCGTTTGAATGCCTCACCTTGTAGAAGGAAGAAAGCTAGCTGAAATTCTCATATCAACTTGACCGTTCAGTTCGTACTCTAACAGTGACTGAGAAGGAACAACCACTATATGAGAATGGGAATACTTTATTTTTGAACATAGGATGAGAGTTGAAATACTTATAAGGGTACGAACAGAACGATTAGGTTGATATTTGACTTTCAGTTCAGGTCGCGCTCGCGATCAAAATAGTTATTTGTGCAACTAGTGCGCAAAGTGCCACTTTGCTGCACCAAAAGAAACGTTTACGCACGAGCCGTAGGCGAGTGCGGAATGATGGTTTCTTGAGTGCAGCAAAGAAACTTTGCGCACATATTGCACATTAAATTTTTCCTACAGTTACCATAGAATGTGAAAAGTCAGTAATAGACGGTGAACATGTCCTATACCAAATAAAATGTTTGTTTATGTAAATCTTTAGTATTTTTAATGCTGATAATGAATATTGCAACCATTCCACAACAGAATTGTTCCAAATTCAGTCTAAATGATAATAGAATGAATATTATAAAGTTATATGAGATTCAATTATAATAATACTTCATCTACAAGAAGTCATCAGAAAGTGTAGAAAAGGCCATATCACTTGTCTGGATATGTTTTTGAGCCTTTAATGAGCCTCACAAACGTTATACTTCACCCGTGACTAACAGTTTAATATTCTTTTATCCGAAAACACAAAAGTTTTGCAGCAAAACTTTGCTTATACTTATACGGTGCCCATTAATTTGTTTTATTGATTAATTTTTCTATGTGATCAAAGCTGTAAGCTTATGTTTTAACTTTTCTATTAATGTAAATAAATAAATAAGCTAATATGCCAAGGACTGATTAAGGATTAGGCTAGTGATCAGCCCTCAGGACAGACTTAAGTCTAACCTGACCATTCTATGAAATTTTCATGTGTACTATCTATTCCAGTTCCAAATATTTATTTATTTATTTATTTATTTATTTATTCATATGCAAATACAATTCAGGTAAAAACAACAGGCATTTGCCCAAAACTGTTTCAAACCTTAATTTAGAATACACAGTCTAAAGGTTATGCTAATTACGTAACTTAAATGATAATATATCCTCAAGTTTGAGTCTGAATGATATATTATACTCTATATCAGTGTAAAAATATAGTTTCAGCTTGTTTTATTCTTTGTAAATACAGGAATAAACTTGTCAATAATTAGACCTTTCTGCTTTTCTGGCCAAGCGCTCAGTAGCCTACCGCATGTAACTTAGGTATATGCCCAAGTAAGGTTATACTGCATTCTTTAAAATGTGATTAAATTATATAGACAGTACATTTACCTGAAATGCTGAACTTCAATCATTCAAGTCACTGTTGAGTAAACAGGATATTATTGTAAATCCAGTGTTTTTGATTACGGTATTCAATAACATCTATTCTGTATTCTGTTTCTTATTCATCAACGGCATTCATTGGAGTTGTTCTACGAAAATGTGAATAGAGATTTTACGGGGAGTTGAAGAAATGAATAAATTTTTTTGAAGTGTAAATATTTATGTTTCAAACCTAATGGATAGATTATTGTTTTGAAAATATAACAATCACAGCTTTAGTATCACTAACACGAGTAACCTAAACACAAAAGTAAATAAAGATATGAAAATACTTGATTCCTTGATCATAAAAATGGTCGATAAATGTTTCCAATGTATTCCAGTTAAAAACATAGGCATCTCACACATAAAAAATCGTTCATGATAACTTGAATAGAAATAAAATACTGATATTGAATACTATCAAAACTTCTTGTTTATTTACTGTTCATTATCCAATATCTCACGGTAATGATCAGCTGTTTTACAAAAATTTCCAGCCATCAAAATATTCAGGTTTACCAACATTTCTTTTACTTTGCCGCACTCTACCGTCATAAAGCGTGTTAACTATTTTGTGTTGTTATGTTGAAAATTTGGAGTGCGGCAAAGTACTTTGCCGCACTCAAATCTACATTCCCGCACTGGGTGTGGGAATAAGGTATTTTGCGTACTATAATTGATGCGGGAATGAGCACTTTTTCGGGTAACTGTAGGAAAAATACATTTTAAAGCATGTTAGTGAACACAACGGTGAATAGAACTTCTCGATCGCGTTCCAGTTTGATGAAATCGATATGTTTTTATCATTAGCAGTTGATTGATGGCATCGATCGAAACCGAAAGCTACGTCCTACTCGTAGAAAAGACAGTAAACCAATCATGGGAAAGCTTCAGAGGACGGGATCGGATAAGCTATCAGGAAATATAGGGAAAATAAAAAAAAACCGCTAATAAGACATTCGTAGGAAATCCATAAATATATGGAAATATTTATTGAAATTACTAACACAACTGACACAGGTGTCAATTATTTCTTCTGAAAATTTAAAGTTTATCGTTTTGTTCTAATTTGATTTGATGTGGCTGTTTGTAGTGCTGAAATAATAATTGTAGTGAGTATTATGTATTGTGAATGTAATTGGAGTGAAAGAGAAAGAAAAACGTTTTTGATCAATTATCTTTTTTTGGAGGAATAGAAGATCTGAGCATCAAATATTGCTTGCCTGCCTATTCGTTAAATTTATTATCTAGTTTTCAACTTAGACAACTTGAGCTTGAAATAAAATTATTCCTTTTTTCTCATTCTAATTGCATGCTGTACAAGTGGATTGAAGCGTGAGATCAAATTCTCAATGAAGTTTGTAGAAAATTTCCTATTGCCCCAATTAAAGCTGGACGAGAAGCATTGTCGTGAATAGACAACGTCCAAATCTTCACGTCACGCTACTTTGAACGTGAACTTGATTTGGAGCCTGAAAAGACACTGTAGGTCGCTGTGGTGGATGAAGAGTAATAGACTGATGCGATAAAGAGAGAAAGAGTGAGTGGGAGAGAGAAACGTCATCTCTTTTACCCCTTTCTTTCCACTCTGGAACGTGAAGAGATTCACTAATACCTAATGAGATCCAGAGCTTCGTATAAAACTTTGTAATGACAAAAGTTAGTTTACCCTGCCTTAGAACAACCTATGCTCACTTCAACTTATTCTGGTGTATAACCTTCCAAAAGACAGAGTCTGCACTCGGAATTTGACATTTGCTATTTCGGAGTTGATGATGATTCATTTTCTTTGAATTCTCAGCTTTCGGCATCGTTAACTGGATGAACGTATCTTACAACGTTACACTTAAATTCGGAACTGAAACTGTTGAAACAACATCCATCAATGTTCTGCTCTGTGAGTTTTATACCGAATCAGCAAATGTACCCTGATTTATCTACTCAATCAACAAATTATAGAACTATAAATAATTGGGGAAGGAGTTATATGGTATCAAGCATCAGGATCTTCCACATCAAAATTCTGGTAGATATAATATGTTTCATAAGATATTATTATATTCAGGTGGTGCACTAATATTCAACATTTATTGTGTTAAAAGCATGGTTCTCATAATGCTGTATTAGATATATTTTCACCTCTTATTGAATTATATGAATATTATGTTCCTTGAGTCCAGAATGCTTCCTATAAATATTGGGTTCAATAATTGAACCCATTTGAAGATTCAACTGGTATCAATGATTGGGAATATGTGGATATACTATTTCACTTGATCTCCAGAGTGATGTTTTTTTCCAAAAAGTTTATACATTACTGTACATCTTAATAATATGTAGTGCTATAACAGATTGATGACGTAGAGTACTTGGACTCAGAAAAGTGAGTTCAATTATTGTTGAAGTAAAAATTAAGCAGACTATACTACTCCACCAACACAAAATTCTCTCCACCAAATTCTAGGAAACTTCATGTTTTTCCTCCTTGAAATTATCTCATTGAGCGTGTTTTCATTGTTATTACGTCGAGCTTGTGTTTTTGTTTCAATTTTCCTAAGTTGGAAACAACTAGAACTCCAAATTGAGTACTCCTAGATATGGAGCTCAATTATATGATTCGTCCAAATGAGCACTCACGGATAAATCATCTTCATTCTGTTCACTTGTCGAGAATGTTGAGCTTCAGAAGTTCGAATAGCTTGTCATGAGAATCAAGGATCTACTGTGATCTATCATTATTGGCAATATATTTACAATTCTTATAAGCCTGCTGTGCCATAAATATTCAACTTAGCTGGACTAACTCACAATACATCAACTCGAATATGATGAATGAATGAGATTCCAACTTATATGAATTGATAATCATAAATGACAAAAACTCTTCTTTGAATTTGAGTTCCAGTTCAGAAAAATAATCTTTCATTTACATTCAAACTTGAAAAAACCCTAAAGAATCGAATTTCTCTTTGGAACATTTTATTTAGAATTTTGTACAGGAAGTGAAAATGTGATGGCTTCAACTTCATACACTGATGTAATTCAAATAGGATTTTGATGAGCTCGAGAATTCCAAAATCATCCACTAGAAAAAGGGCACAGATCTTAACTAGTTTCAATCAGACCATTATGAAGATTTGACCTTTAGCAGACAGTGATTCAGTCGGTAACCATTCCTTTATTTCCACCTTCAGCTTCAATTTTCGAAGAATATCTGTTTATATCCAATACTATTAGCCTAGTTCAAGACAAAAATTATAGAAATACTTTTCACGTTCATTCTCATCCGATGTCATCATTCAGGGACATTAAAACGGATGAATAAATCAATCAAGTTGATGCCAGTTGAGACAATGTGAATCGCGGTCATATATCATGGAATTAGTGCGGCGGTATTTTGATGATGGCTGTTCACGAACGGCGAACGTATAAATAAGCTGTAAACGGCTCGACAAAAAGCGGTTACGACCCGGCAAAGAAATTGGACTCTGCGTAGACGACAGAAGAGATCAGGCAACAGACTTGAAGAGTCCTGGTCTGTTCAGCTCTCCTCTGGTATAGTTGGCCGAGAATAAAGAAAAACTTCCAAGATAATCCGGCATGTGTGTGTGTGGTCTGTCCAGGCTTATCGGAAAGCGACGCCGTAAAATGGTTTGGGGGTTACAATAGGGGGGTGGCAGTAGCATTCGCGGTGCCCCGAATCGTATCATTCCGATGAGTCATAAAGTGAGTCCGCTCTGCTTTGATAAGCCTCCGACGTTATGGCATTGTTTTGAACGGACCCCCGCTTTTATCCGTGGCAAGGGGACCCCTAGAAGAGGGTGTCCAGAGGGGAGAGACGTAAAACCTGTCAACGTCTGTGTAACTTAACGTTTAGCCGGGGGCCCTTTCTTTATTACACTTTACTAAATAGAAAATTCCGTATTTTCGCTCTCGGGGCTAGACTCCAATTCACCTCCCCATTCCTCCCACCATACCATCACCACTAGATCTCCCCACAAACTTTTTATAGCCACTGTTCATCCCAGAGATAGTCTCGCGCACTTTTGCACAAAATATTAAGGGCGCGCACTTATCTCTCGAAAAACACGTCATCTACGACTGTTTTTATGTATATTTATTGCTGAAACTACCCCTGCAAACCCCCTTCGGCTCTGAAAAATTGAATGGGACACTCATTCTATTCCCATTTAACGCTGCATAATTTTTATGCTCCGAACAACGGTTCAAATTTCTTGTTATAGCTTTCCTTCAAAGTGCCACAACACAGCTTTAAGACCATTGTGACACTAATCCAAAGACGTGCAGGAAAATTATCCTTTATTGTCATCAAGACAGATGCCTCCATGAAAATTCACTTCATCCTAGTGAAAACTTCACCATTTAAAGTGAATAATCATAACTTCCTTGAATGAGCAGGTTTTTCTACTACATTAGGTTTTACTACATAGGTTTTTCTCTCTACATTACTATTATTTGCATTCTGTTTTACTCAGCCAGCTCACTTGGTAAAGACTCTATCAACATTTTTTTTCTATATTATCATCTCATCTTATCTAATAAATCTCTAATCACGAGCACGCCCAAAATTTATATGGGCATCATTCAGCAAAAGATCTGATCAACATAGTGCCCAACATGCCCATCATAAGAATTTCAAATTCTATTGGATTTTCGATTCAATTCATGGATTCATTTCAACTGATATCTTCCAACCGTAGTTATTTAAACATTCTCAAGCCTAGAGAATTCAAGCTACTGGCTTGACAGGTTGTGAAACACGTATGTCTGCTCTCTATTCATCTCCAGCGATTAATGTATCGGTACCCGCTCCACTCACTCGAGATCGATACAACGAATACGCTTTCAATTAACATGTTGAAATGGAATTCATCAAACACGCACATTATAAAATACACATCGATTCGTTCCACCATGAAGTGTCATGTTGTACTGCGCGGAACAAGTTGTTAATTTGCATGTGATGAGATTTTGCAAGTTGGTTTTGAATCTGCAGATGACACAGCACTTCACTTAGATGATTGTAGTGAGCGTCATTTTGAATGTAGTGGCTGTTTTCTCTCCTGATTGAAGAGTGATCGTGGCGTTTTCAATTATTCGTCTGAGTCTTGAACACAGGCTACATTCCAGCTTCTTGTAATTGAAATTGATCAATTTTCATTTGAAGGAACGTTTGGAATAATGTCGCATGTCTTCGAACCAATTAATGCGCTGTAATTGAAAAGAGTTCAACATGATCGTGTGGCATTGACTTGCCTAACCTAACAAGGTTCCTATTCATTCGTGTGATATTCAATTGTTTGTGTTACTTTTACAGTGCCGGTATTCAAATTATTCATTTCACAGTATTTCTTGATCAATTCATTACAATATTAAAATTTTGATCAATTATGAATTTCTTGACGTTTGAATCTCTTGGAATTTGTATTGTGTCAGTTTTCTAAGGGATGAGTAAATATTCTACTCCTATTTCATTTAATTTTAGTATATCATGTTATTTGAACCATTCACATTCATTTATTTGAAGGCTGATAAGCTTGGAACCTGGATAATGACTAATAATTCTAGGTATGAATTTGATCAAAATCGTTGGAGCCGTTTTCGAGAAAATCGCGAAAAACCCTGTTTTTGACAACATTTTTGCTATTTTAGACGCCATCTTGAATTGCATTTGATCGAAATTGTTCGTGTCGGATCCTTATAGTGTGAGGACCTCAAGTACCAAATTTCAAGTCATTCTGTTAATCGAGAGATGAGATATCGTGTACACAGACGCACATACACTCATAAGGTGCATACAGATATACGCGCCGCGAAAATGAGCAATAATTATTCACTTTTAATCAGCTGTCTATATCTGTATTTCTATAGAAACGGTAAGATACAGATATAAAAAGCTTGGCATCAGCTGATTAAAAGTGAATTGCTCATGTTCGCGGCGCGTAAATCTGTACGCACCTATACACACACACACACACACACACACACACACACACACACACACACACACACACACACACACACACACACACACACACATACAGACCAAAAAACCACTTTTTTGGACACAGGGGACCTTGAAACGTATAGAAATTTGGAAATTGGGGTACCTTAATTTTTTTCGGAAAGAAATTTACTTCCCTTACCTATGGTAATAGGGCAAGGAAAGTAAAACAGTGGGAATGACAACCTTGCTCCGGATAATAATCCAAGAAGTGTTGCATGGTACGCTTTGTCATCGCAACCAGATGCTTGCAGTTGTAATAGTCGAATATCTTGTAAATTGTCGCTCTTTTGAGTTCCTTGGAACTTCTGACCACTTTCGACAAATGAAAAAATAATTTCAATTATTACTGAGAGACTTGCTCGCTTCCACCACCCACTTAACTCTTGGGACAGACCAGTTTCTGGATTGTCGAAATTTTAATGTTTAACATAACTCATCGACGAACATAATCATTAATTATTGAATAACAGTCGAATGAATACGATCCAGATACCAATAGAAAGGAGACATTCTCCCATTATTTTGACTAAAGATTTTCAATACTTACGACACCCTATAATTCTCAGTGAAGTTATATTCAAAAGAGATACATAATTTTGCGATATTTTCAATTTCAACGGGAAAATTAAATTTCCTCCTCATTCTTCAACCCTAAACTTTTTTTAACGCTACAGGACTATCGGGGTTGATATATTATACGTATAAAATTCTGAAATTGAATTAGAAATTTGAGGAAGTTGCAATTCTACACGATTTGGAAACTCTGAGTCAAGTCTCAACTTATTTTATACAAACTTGATCATGTTATGCAACGTCGTCATTCTCCTTAGGCCGGGCAGAATCCTTCCAGAAGTGGCTGGTTGCATTGCTTCAGGCTGTCAGCTTTCCCAATGCAGCAAAGCTCCCTATTTGACCAATACTGACTTATTCTTATAGTAGCCAATACTTAATCAGATAGATGCTTAATAATTTAAATAATCATTTTGATGTGTTGTAGGTTTGGTGGAGAGCTTGCGCGGTATGCGAATCTTGGCGTCAGAAGCTGTGCTACGCGGACAGCCTGTGTTCTTGTCCTGTGACTACGACCTCGAGGATGCTTCACTCTACTCCATCAAGTGGTATCTCAACGATCAGGAGTTCTATCGATATGTCCCGAAAGAATCGCCTCCCACGCGAGTATTCGCACTACCCGGCTTACATGTGGATGTGAGTAGTAACGAATAAGTATCGTATACTTATTTTCTCAACACTTTAATAGATCATTCTGAACATATTTTTGTAGGGTCATCGTGAAGAAGCGCTTATATAATAGGAAATTTCTCTCAAGGACTATTTCTTCAGATCAGAAGAGGCGTTGAGTAGCCTTCAGCGATACTCTATCAACCACCCTCATGGCTTGTTTGTGAGATATCGCTCCATCATCCCTTACCTTTAATTATTGGGGTTTCCAACGGAAATCTCCACAAACAACTTTATGATATAAGTGTGAATTATAAGTAATATATTACTTATATGATGAAGATCATTATCACTCAGTGAGTAAGATATTACTTCTTCTCTGGATTGAAATCTTTCCAGTGAAATAGTTCCAGTTTCTATCATTCATCAAGTTATCATTGCTTATTCCTTTATAATCTCAATTCGAAATGTATAGTCTTAATATTTGTAATTATCAGAGTGAGAAAACAATTTTTCGCACAGAAAGCAGCTTTTTTCCAGTCCCTAAGTAGATCTGAAAGACATTGTTTGCAGACGACTCTCGTCTGATGTCAGAACAGGTTTCTTTCCGGCTAAGGCCGGAAAGAGTACCCTTTCCAGCCGCTAAATTTCAAGTGTGCTAAAACAGCTGATCAGAAAACTTTTCATAATCTGAGTTTATTATTCAATTATAAACTCAACCTCCCACATAATTGAACATAACCTTTTAGGTTATTTAGACAAATCAGAATGAAAAATGAAAATACTTGGACAATTTCCTTATATTCAGATTACCTCAGATTTGCTAGACCTATGACCTTCCACTTTTGCTTTCGGAAGTGCTTATAAAACAATTATTCTCATAATATATATTGTTTATTTTCCTGTGTGGCGAAAAATAGCGTTCGCACCACGGGCAAAGATGTTTTTCCGGCTCTCAATCTTTTCTAGTCCTCGGCCTACGGCCTCGGACTTGAAAACCGATTTCGAGCCGGAAAAGTCTCATTTTCGGCTCTAGGTGCGAAATATACTATTATTGAGGAACATTTGTACCAAAATTCAACACTATTATCTATTTTCGATTCGAATTATCAAGGATCTATTATTGAAAGGCAGAAAACAATAAAGTGATTTAAATTTCTTATCATTATAATATAATCATTCTCTAGTTAGAGATCTCTTGTATTCTTACGTTTACACTATTGCTGGGCTAGCTGCTTTGGTGATTAGTTTTGCAGGGAGTAGTCTTCTTTTGTTCAGTTTACATCTCATTTTTTCTCATTCCGTAAATAATAACGGTAAGAAAGTCCACTTGAAATTCTCTTATTGAAATAATTATGTAATGAGCATATCACATAAGATTAGTCACAACGTTTTCGGAAAAATTCAATCATATATTTGTCACCTTTTTTGGCCAGTCTGGCTTGTTCTATTCACGTTAAAAATGAATTAACTCAGTTGTATAAGCCTTAACTATGATGACGTACCAAACCGAGAAAAAAATAGGCTAGGCCAAACAAGCAAGCAAACTTGATTCAATTACATAATTAATTTTATATTTCTGTCATTTACCCGGTAAGATCTTCATTATTCTACATTTCAATCATTTTTATTCATTTTATCAAAATAATCTACAGCGACTTACTTTGCGACGTCTACTATGGACATTATTTGAAGAATGAATTTGACATTATTACCTTTATACATCACATTTTGTATTGTTACAAAGATTGTATTTTCTATCCTATTTTTTGTAACTGAAGAATATATTATTCTCCCAGTGACTATGTAGAAGGATCATTTCATCAACCTTTTTCAGAATTCAACATCAACATTTATTAGAGCTCCAAGTTCTCTGAATTCACTTGAAGGAGGCCCCTCTACTCACAATCTCGTTTTTTTCCAACCAGTTGAAGTAGTTGAAAACTAGATGACAGTTATTTGCACTAATCATGGAAGCACACACAGTGTTTATAAATTCATGTAGCGTGCAATTATGCAGTCATGAAAAGACATTGCTAAGAAACAGGACGGCTTTGGCCTTTGATCGATGGAAAATGAAAAGCATTGCAACGCCCCCATCGTTAATCATTGACTTTGAAACTTTGCTATGACGGATCAAACACAGGCGTAGCTCAACGCATCTTTTGCCTCCCATCTTTCCTACAATCCACCCTCCCATCTACCTTAATTTACCCTCCCATCTACCCTCCTATCACCAGCAACTGTCACATTAGCTTTCCGAAGTTTCAATATAGAATCAGTGTTTCTGTCGTTCAGGATAGCGTTAACCCTTTTCATTCCATGCCTCATTGCCTCAATTCATCAAAATACACGTTTTTGATGCCAGATAAAAATCTATGACATCCTACACGTATGTTACCCGCAGCTTCATTTTCTGCTTGTAAGGATACTTCAAAACTACTTTCAGCATGCGTTAGAAGAGTGTATTCTCCTAATGCATGCCACTTCTATTGTATGCCACTTCTAATGCATGCCACTTCTATTGCATTCCACTTCTAATGCATGCCGGAAGTAAAGGAAAGAGTACGATGAGTGAAGTTGAAACGTGCCACCCATCTACTGCTGCCATCTACCGGCAGAATGTAGAGTTGAATGCATTTCAAACTGTCTCGTCAATCATGAATGAAAATACTTCACCCACGATCCGCTGCTAACTACCATTTGAGTTTAGATTTAGAGTTGAGTACTTTCTCAACTGTCCGCCAATCAGGAAAGAGTGGACGGAGTTTGAACGCGTGTCAGTGCGTGTTGATTGAAACTGAAACTCATATGATTGATGCTTATTTGTTCCCTCTTTATCAATGTTTACTATGCAATACTGATATTTCAGTCATGAGGCGATACTCATAAGCTTGTTGTTAGTATGGGTAAATCAAAGTATGAGCTATACGAGTGGATGAGAATGAGTGAATGATTAATACATTAATGGATGATAGAATGCTTGGATTACATAAAAATTGTATTCTGGAATTAAAATTCTTTTATGTCATTCATAACTCATAATTCACTTATAGATGTGTGTACAGACTCATGCACCACGAACACGAGCATTTTGATTTTTTTCAGCCCTCATAATATATGATATGATAATAGCAATTTTCCGTGCCTTGCTGTGAGAATGAAATAAAAAATATTTCCGTTATGATCGTTTTTGAAATTCATCGTACAAACATTGATTGTTCAATAGAACAGGATTAACAAATTAATAGTCTCGTCACTTTCAAAGAATCTTAGACGTTTGTATCCGGAAAGGTGCTCTCTCTAGATGAAAATGCCAACACGCTCAAGATATTCCTATCTCAAATAGTTTTATCGAATGTGAGATGAGAAGAAGAATGTACATGCTATAGGAGCTGAGCTAAACTTATAGTTGGGACATATCCCGAGCTTTACCTCAATTATACTTAGTTATCCGGAAATCATTATCACTGAGTGAGTGAGTAAGGATTTTCATAAGTACATAAGCGTATAGATGTATCATGGCTGCGTACTCACATAGAGAAAGTGGTGATAGCAATGCAACAGGCACTGGAATAACTTTGGTTTTTGATTAGTTGCGTTCCTAACACTTCAATTTGAACAACACATTCACCACCTAACGAAAAATATATGCAACTGTGTATTTCAAAAGAGCAATCAAGTGAGTGATGCTTCATAGTTGCACCAAAATACTTTCTTCATATATTCGACATAATGGAATGTTTCTTGAATCATGCTATGTTTTTCAATCACATTGCCAAAAATTGTCTATGAAAATGTTCTATCTATTCTCAAATAAATATTTCAATATGACGAACAGAGTCCACCTCAATCTATATTCTGTATGATCAATATGTGGGTGAGAAAGTCCAAATTCCAATAGTCGCGCAAAGTACAGTTGGTACTTGTTCATTTGAATTTAATGATCTGAATAAATGGAGAAAAAGATTACGATCTTCTAAGTTCGACGTAAATATTATTCCCCTCGATTATCTCTATTGAATGATACTTCCTCAAGACTTGCACTACGGAAGATGCATTCTTTCAATTACTTGTTATGAAGAATAATCACTAACTCATTCTCCTTCTGAATGAGGAATGCATTAAGAGATCTTCCTTGTGAGATAATATTCACTCATGAATAACATTGAAAAAGTGTGATTTCTGTTTTCTGCGTTGAACTTTGACAAACTTCAATCGACGATGCAGTGCGGCGGAACATCGAAAAGTAATTGCACCGAAATTCGGGTGGAGCAAGGAATATTCAAAGGGAATTGATAATGACAAAGCATTATTTATCGTTTTGATTTCACGTGCCATTTAACGCATTAGATATGGAGAAGATTTGTGTGTGTATCAGAGGCTGGAGCCATCCAGTTTATTTGTGTGCTCTGTATTTAGTTTGCTGGTGGCTGGAGAGAAGAGTGTGAGAGTGAGTGAGAGATGGTAAAGGGAAGAGGTGTTGGAAGAAAAAGAGAGAGAATGTTGGTGACGAAGAGAGAGTGAGAGAAAGAGTGATTGAGAGAGAGTGAGAGAGACTGAGAGAGTAAAAGAGTGAGAAAATGAGAAATTGAATGAGAGAGAGTGAGAGAGTGAGTGAGTGCTGTTTATAGTCTGATTGGGGCTGTTGTGTTATGCTGGACGTCGTGTGCACACTTGTTTATTGCCTCCGAAAATCCGTGTCTCGCTATGAGCCCTACCCGTGACCCACTCCCCAAAACAAACCCTTAACGACCCATCAAATTCTGGAACCGTTCCGAAAAAACACTCCACTTTTGATAATCCTACTCCCGAGAATTTATTGATGTATACAGCATCGATTTCGAGCGTAGATAAAAAATACACAAAGCTCTGCTGAATCCTAAATGCTGTTCCGTTTGTAATGTGATATTCTGTTTGTCCATTCCGATAATAATCGCAATAATTCTCCGAATGCTAATACCCGCGGTGTCAAGACAATCACAAATGGGGTTCATTGATAACAATGATAGTAGGTGAATACTCCGATGAATAACTTTCATAATTGGAAAGTTTGATAGAAGTTCCAATATTTTTATGAATGTCTCAAAGTATTCGATCAAGACTACATCATACATTCCACTCCCTTAGGCAGATCACTAGAACTGGAAATGTATAGAACATGGAAACTTCAATTCGAAATCTCAAGTGAGAGAATATCTCCTGTTTTTTAATTTTCCAGATTGAAAATATTCAATTTATCAACGAACACTATAAGATACATTCACATTACAGGTACTGCAGACAGAAGGTAATCATCGATTTTCAAGTATACAGGGTGTCCCACCAAGGTAGTAACAGCCGTTAAATATAGATTCTTCACAACATTTTTGACAAAAAATGCTCAGTAAACGTTTCTACTATCGACCTCAGTTTTCGAGATATATCGATTTTTCGATATTTTCAGAATATGCCTACTTCCGGTTATTAAATACTCAATAACTCGAGAAATACTGGCCGAATTTCAATTTCAAGGGTATTGTTGGAAAGAGAAAAACATTTCAAGCAAGATAAATGTAATTTTATCTGTTGTTAGATATTTTGTAGTTTTTATTAGGGCTTAAACTTAAAATAATGCTATTCTTCAAATTCAAAGTCAAATTTCAAACCAATTTTTCTCCGGGTAATTATATTGTTTTCAATATCTCAGAAACTTCTCCATCTCATAAGCTTTTGAATGAGTATTAATTGGAAAAGGTAAGTTGCATGATAAAGTGTTCAAAACTGCTAATATTTGGAATGAACACCTTCAAAATGAAGAAATTCACAAACAGCATGCATCAAGTGGTGATCCTAAAGGGGTGGATCACCTGATTTATCTCTGACAATATTCACAAGTTTCAATCAACATTTTAACATTCTACAATGATATGAATTTTTCAATAACTTTCATTATTTTCTGTACCTGAATGAAATAACAATAAGTGTATGTCTCAGCCTATTGTCAGTATGGTATTCAGTGTGCTTTCCAGTTAATTGACATGATATGTATCAACCTTGTCTAGTAGAGAAGTGTTCGCGTTCATTATCATGAAATTCATCTTGATTGAGTACTTGAGCATGTTATTGGTGTATGGAGAGTGTGGATGCAATTCAAGAGAGGCAGAGAGAGTATACAGTTGACGTTTTCCTGACCGAAAACACCCATCTCATGACACGTTTTTGAGGTAGTCAAGATAGTAAGGGTCTAGGATCAGTTTCAAGGTACGAGAGGCCCATCTTAATTTCTGAAGCTTTTGAGAATCTTATTCTAAAGTATTTTGAGCAGAATCCTCGATCCAGTATTCGGTGGGCAGCTGTGATGTTGGATGTTTCAAAAATAGTTAAAAGAATATCGAAAAGAAGAGTAACTTTCGACAATTTTATGATACCCAATTCAAGAATTGAATGAACATGATACTGTTTCAAGGATGCAGTTTTTCCGTTGGATCTTAGCATAAGATTGTGTTTCAAACATTTTATTGACAGATCACGGATAAAAGTACGTTCACAAGAACTGGTGCTGTAAATTTCCACAATACACATACATGGACCTTCTATTTTCCCTGCAAGAATAAATGGTGAAGTTTATATGGACTTTCTGGTCAATGAGCTGCACAAATCCATGGAAGACATGCCTCTCAATTTGAGGCAGAGTATGTGGCTCCAATTGGATGGCTGCCTCCCTCATTCCCTCATCATGCCAGAAACGTCCTTGGGTGGCTTTGATAAAAATAATTATGCTGGGCGGTGGATTGGCCCAGGTGGACCCGTAAGTTGGCCACCACGCCGCTCATCTGATCTTACTTCGATAGACTTCTACTTCTGGGGGGTTGTGAAGAGTAAAGTTCACAGAGAACCTGTAGAGACCAGGAAGGAACTGAATCTCAGAATTCGATTGACGTTTTAAGTAATGAAGACACGGCCCAACGGAATGAGACAGGCAACTTGAAGCTTCATGAAACGCAGCAGAAATTGCATAAACAGAAATGCAACAGGCTATTTTGAATTCCTGTATAAGCAGTGAGCATGATATGTAACTTGATTACCATCTGAATGATTGCCATCAGTTTTTTAATTCTCTCATTCATCTATTTTGAATTATTATTCTATGAATAAATAATGGATCTTGTAAAATTGTATGATTAATATTCCATATAGAATTTAGGCTATGTACTACAGAAAATAATGCAATAATTGGGTTATTTCACTCTTTTAGGATCACCACTTGATGCACTCTGTTAGTGAATTTTCTCATTTTGAAGGTGTTCATTCCAGATATTAGCAGTTTTGAACACTTTATCATGCAACTTACCTTTTCCAATTAATACTCATTCAAAAGCTTATGGAATGGAAAAGTTTTTAAAATATTGAAACCAATATAATTACCCAGAGAAAAATCGAGAAAAGTCGGTTTGAAATTTGATTTTTAATTTGAAGAATAGCATTATATCAAGTTTAAGCCCTAATAAAAAACTACAAACTATCTAACAACAGATAAAATTACATTATTCTTGTTTGAAATGTTTTTCTCTTTCCAACAATACCCTTAAAATTGAAATTCGGCCAGCAGTTTTCGAGTTATTGAGTATTTAGTTAGCGGAAGTAGGCATATTCTGAAAATATTGAAAAATCTATCTATATGTATCTCGAAAACTAAGGTAATTATAAACTTATTGATGTATATGTATCTCGAAAACTAAGGTCGATAGTAGAAAAGTTTACTGAGCATTTTTTGTCAGGAATGTCGAGTAGAATCTATGGTCAACGGCTGTTACAACCTTGGTTGGAGACTCTGTATAACTGAGATATTCTGCAGAATTCGAGAACCTTCCAATATGGTTTATCACCAAAGTTATCAAGATTATTCTGTTCAATCTTGGAAAACTTAGAGATTATAATTTTAGAAAACTGAGTTCCATGTATGCCTAGTTTATGTATACCTTCATCCTTAATTATTACTGGTTGAGAATTTCCCTCTAACTCAGTTTGATAAATTAATTCTCGTGGACGAATGCTCTTGTAGGGTTATGTTTGTAAAATACAAAGTGTATGTGGATAGTATTGTACTTTCAAGTGAAAGTCTCTCACCTGGGCTTTTTATATGCATGATTTCGTTCTTCAACGTTTCCAAATCCAAGTTATCAAAAGAATTATTTTCGAACATAATTATCATTGGGTGGGTTGGAAATTCAATAACGATGATCGGATCTGTTGCACAAAACTTGCCAAAACTTGGATTGTGAGTTTGAGCGCAGAGCAGAGCAGAGGACGGAGGTTTCACCACGGAAATACCTTTGAGACGAGCTGAGTTATAAAATATGAAACAGAATCCACTCCACATAAAGTTTTATAATTCAATTCCAACTTGTAGACTCACTTCTCTGCCCTATAAAGAATGAAAATATATTGAAACGGAGATCACCTAACTCTCTAGTCTGAGTTGGCGAATAAAGAGAGAGGAAGAAAAAGAGAGAAGAACATCGCACCGCAAACCCAGTTTCTCCATTTTTCAGAACCGCAAACAGTATAGGGTTTCTCCTACGGAACTTTGCATTCAGTTTGAAGTTGAACAAAGCAAAACTAAATGCTTGGCAGCTTGAAATGTAATCTCTTTAAAGTTACATCTTGTTCGGCAGCTTAAATGCTATCATGAATTGAAATCAGAGTGTGGCCTGTGACACCTGTGGAATAATATCGACTTGCTTGAATCTGTTTTTTTGAACAAATCTTTTGGATATATTAATACGAGTTTTCCATAGGACGAAAGCTGATCTGAGTTTAAGGTGGATTGCGAAACACCGGAAAGTGATTTTGAAAGTTCTAAATGCCAGTTAGCGAAGCTTGTACAGCCATCCTTCCATCAGGAAAATCGAAAACCAAAAGCTAATCTCATCTTTTCGTTCGGATGTTGAGTTCAAAATATGAAGAATTAAAAAAAAATTCATCCTATATTAAAGACTACACTATTATGACAGTGGAAAAAGATAGGATAACAGCGTTGCCGATTTCCTGCCAAAACACTGCCTTCTATGGAGGACAGCTGATACCGGTATATTATACTCGTATTATTATGATGTAATATCAACTGTTCATTCTTGTTTGAAATAATCATTTATATTTTATTTGTGAAGAATATGCAGGGTGATTCTTAATCATGGTAAGATAATCTAATACTTGATAGTAGAGGTAAAAATAAGAAAAAGTTCTTATAAACATATCCATAAACGCTTTATTAGCGTGCTATACAGAGTGAAAGATTTCACCCGGAATTCAGTCCCTCTGATGAAATACACCGATGCTGAATTGTTTGGGGACTAGTTTTTAAAAAACTTATGCTGGACTCATATGGAAAATTATCTGAAAAATTGAATAAAACAAGTCTGGAAGCTGTAAAGCTGTAGATATAAAGAATCGGAGCTATGTACAGTAAACTGAATATCATGTCTAAAGTGCGAGATAAATTACTTTTAACATGAAGAGGAGAAACCCATTTCTCCCTCCACAGTTTGTAGCGTGGACACAGACGGACATCCTGCGCACAATTGGATGCGCCGTGTCATTTTGCTTAATGTTCTTATGATGAAAACATCTCTGTGACCAGTACTAACACTACTTGGAACATTGCCAGCAATTGATGGAGGGGAGTGTTGCCGCGTCACGTTACAAAGCTCTCTCACTCAGACACAAAAGAAGGAGAATGCTGCTAGGTAGTGGGAGTGATTAGTGGAGGATAGAGCATCGGACCTCTCCGTCTTCGAGAAAGAGCTGTGTTAAAAGTAATTTATCTCGCACTTTATATATATTATACAGATCGTTGATGGTAGGAAAGACAGGAGGTTACTTACGTATGAGTTATAGTTAATGCATATTATATTTTTATTGGATTCTAACGGTTGTATTACGTATTTCCTCACTATAATAATAATCTATGTAATTGGTCGTCCACAAGTACATGTCATAATGTATATAGATAGTCTACTCTCTCGTCGATTGAGTTTGTAGTTGAGCAAATGCTATTCAATTATGTAAGATCTCCAAACTTGTAGAGGCAACTAGCTATGTATCGTACAAGGTGCTCCATGCTCCCATCAGCAGCATTCTAATCACTTCTGAAATTCAACTCGTTGCAAGTGATTCCAGTGATCAGTTGCATGGTGATTGATAGTGACGTACTCAGGGAAACTAGTTCTTCAAAAATAATTTATTGAATCAGTAAGTGTGTCAATATCAGGTGTTTTTATTCAATATCCAGAACAAACAGCTAGGAGAACTGTTGATAAGTTTGTTCCACTGTTAGATTCAAGGGCAGAAGAGGTTCATTTACAGGCACAATTAGGCCTAGATCATTTCATTTGTGTTTTCAAAACTGGATGTTCTATTATTATGATGCACGAATTAGGTGATTTTTAGGATACTGATTTTGGTAGATTATGAGGGAGTCCTTGGCTATGAGGGAAACTGTGTGAAATTTGTATTTCTTTGACTTTAAGATGATGAGATGACTATTGATCGTTTCAAGTGGTAGAAAATGTCTAGTTACACACACATACATTTTGGACATACAATTTTTGCCCTCCTCATAAGTTATTTCAGATTAAATAGAAGTTGACGAACACATGATCACATTATGATATTTGTCAAGTTATGATGAACCCAATAGAATTTATAAGGACGTTCAAAAATCTATGTGTAAAACTGGACTAAAGTCAGTTACACACACATCGATTTTTGGAGGTAGATTTTTTTGCCGTCTTTATGATTTCTAAAACATAACACAGATGATGTGAAACAGATGTTGTTTGTCAAGTTCCGTTTGATAGCTGAACTGTTGTCGCAGACTTCGACTCTTCAAACCAAAACACACAGCTAGCACGCTCGGGTCCAGTGAAGGCAGCCATATTTGACGTAACTGCCGCTAGCGCTTGTGCGGCGCGACCAGGCACTAGCGGACTACGCGAATCAAAACTTGGAGTGTTTTCCTTTAAATTTGAAACAACACCAAAAGAAGCTGTGTACCTTGTTTAATAAGATTCATATGAATTTTCAAAGTTGTAAAGTCCTTTTCGAATCATCCGGCATTATTATGAAATGGGTATTTATATATGAGAGAGATTAGAAGCAGCATCCAAAAATCGAATTCAGATGCTACTGGCAAACGGATCGTATCGAAGGAGATAACAGCAACAAGAGAATGTATTTTGTATCTGTTACTAGAACAGTGAATGCATTTCATGAGCACATAAGGGATTCAGCTTTTATAATACCAAACAATAATTAATATTATGAACGATTCAACTTGGTCTCCGACAATGCAAAGTGAGTTTAGCGGTTGAAATGCTGTCTGTAATAACTTCCGAATAACAACGGGATAGCTGTTCTGCGATAGAGTGTAGACTGGGTGGAGACTGCAGAGACGCTTTGTGCAACAATAATTTCTGATGTGTCAGTCACCGCAGGTGGAAAGGTAATAAAGCCGAGCATGGAGTCTTAATGGCATCACCATCTGTTCCGTGGCAACATCTAAAACAGAAAATCTCATCGTTCATACATGCGAGCAGAGAGGCATGCCTCTAGATCTGATGCAAGATCAGCGTAATATGCGCCACATCTTAGAACGTTATCATGTTAATAGGCGATATATTATGGCGACGCAAAAGCCACAGTCGTTCGTTTATTATCGTGCCTAGGTGGAGCAGCTTATTTTAATGAATGCTTCATGATCATATTTGTTGAAAACGGGCAGTATCAGGAATAGTATAGTAATCTAAAATAATCATGCTTTTTATAATAATCAGTAGGGAATTGTTTCTAAATTGATCCACAGTTTTATAACCCTTTACAATTCAGATTTAATAATCTTTGTCGTAGATGGGGAGTATGGAAGTATTTTTGCACTATCAGAGCCAGGAATGAATTCTCCAAACATCTATCTCAATCGATAATGATCAGGAATGTGAGTCATTTGTTCTCCATTGTCCCGCTTGTTTTGATAACCCAATCATTATTGAAATGGAGATCTCTAGGAAGGGGATAGCAATCATAATGTAATAACGCTGTGTACAGTACAATGGAAATCCAACATTTCTAATACAGTATCAAAATTATAATTATAATTGAACGAGCGTTAGAGAAGTTCTCACTTTTGACTTACTAGAGCCCAAAGTAGTTTTCTGTCTGTTTGTATGTTCGACAAGAACTTTAGAGAGAATTGATCATATGATCAATGAGATTCAAATTTCGAACACGAATTCTTCATACCTTTTCACAGGTCAAGTTCGTTGGACGACAAAATTGAGTCACTCCTTCGTCCTTCTTGAGGATAGAAAAAAACATTGGAAGTGCATAAGAAGAAATTTGTTTCGGTTTATCATTTATCAGTCAGCGGACTGAATTTTTATCTCAAGAACGAAGTGTTATATTGATTTGAAATTTGGCATGAATATTTATGATATGAGGGATAAACTTCAAAAAATCAAATAAACATTTTTCGATGTACATATTCAAAATGGCGGCCATTTAAAATATTTTATGGCGAATTTCACGAAAACTGTTCACTTTACAGAAAATTTACAGGAGACAAAAAAGTTACCGATTTTTTTTAAGATTACACGGATACCTTATTTATCGAGGTTGGTTGAAGAATAACAGAAAAATTAATTCTTTTTGTACTGCATGAATGCACAAGACAAAGAAGATATTTGAAAAACATTGTAAAATCAGATGTATGGCCATATGGAGCCATACCGAGTTTCAAAGCTTCATCTTGAATACAGTTGCAATTGGAAACTCAATATTGATGTTTGAATGGTGAAAAGTGGTAATGCATGCAGTATGAAAAGAATTAATTTCTCTGTTATTCTTTGACCAATCTCAATAAAAACGGTATCCATGTAATGTTGATTAAAATTTGCTAACATTTTTGTCTCCTGTAAATTTTCTGTAAAATGAACGGTTTTCGTGAAATTTGCCATAAAAAAATTAAAATTACCGCCATTTTGAATACGTACATCGAAATTTTTTTATTTTATTTTTCAAAGTTTAATCCTCATAGCATAAATATTCATGCCAAATTTCAGATCAATACAACATTTCGTTCTTGAGATAAAAATTCCTAAGTGAAAAAACAAAATGGCAGCTATAAGTATAACCGCTGAGTTTTGGACACTTCAAATACGACATTAATTTATAGTCTCCTATCATCCAGGAACAATAACCTAAAATATTCGACACCACTTCTGAAGCACCCTGTTTATCTCTGTTATTCCGGGTCGAACGAATGTGCAACTTTATTAAACTCTTTTTCATTTTTCCTTTTTCTTCCACTTCTTCTTCACCTTCATCTTCTAATCTCTCTCTTTCCTCTCTCTCTCTTCCTCTTTATCATATTTCGTTCCATCTTTCTCTCTGAATGAACAATGGAAAATATAATTTTTCTTTCAAAACTGCTTATCATAAAATCATAAGACTTTTTCTTTGCTTTCAGAAAATTTCCTTTCCTTTTATACCTATATTTCTCTAGCTCCTTCTCTTCCTCTTTCACTTTTTATATTTCTTTCTCCCTTATTCTCCTTCTCTTCCTCGATTTTTTTCCTATTCACCTATTTACCTATTTCTCTCTTTCCCTTTCTCTATTTGTTCTTCTTCCTCTAGTAGAGAAGGTTAGGGAGAAAAGACGGACTTTTTTGCTCGAGATCCCCCTCCCCCCTCTCCCCCCTCGTCCATCCCTCCACCCCTTCCCCCCGCCTGTAGGGCGGGGGGTGTTCTAAAAATAGATTTCCCCTTCCCCCTGTCCAGTGGAGGTGAGGGGGAGAGAGAGAGAGGGAGATATATCTTTCTCTCTCTTTCTAAAAATAGATTTCCCCTTCCCCCTGTCCAGTGGAGGTGAGGGGGGTAAGATATCTCTCTCTCTCTCCAGGTGAGGGAAAAAAAATTTCCCTTTTAGGAGGAAAAATTCCCTCTCTCTCTACTGTCAAATTGAAGTGAATTCATATTTCTACATCTAATGCTGTACTGACAGATTGAGGTGAATCCTAAAGATATGGGGGAAAAAATCTCTTTGAGAAATTCCTTTGGTGTCAAATTAAAGTGAATTCATATTTCTACATCTAATGATATTCTGACAAATTGAAGTGAATCCATTTCGCTCCAATGGATTGATGACAGGTTCAAGAGATCTCCTTCTTTTACTAGTGCCATCTCTTTCCCACACCCTTTCCGAAAGGAAAGGAGATAAGAATCAATTGAGAAATTCTCTCCCAGTATAGATGAGAGGGAAAAATTCCCTTGGTGACAGATTAAAGTGAATCCATATTACTCTAATCCAAAGTGAGGTCAATGACTCTCTCTATATCTAATTGAATTGAGAAATTCTCTCTCATCTAATGCTATAAATCTCTACGTTCTTTTACATTTTTTATCTGCAATATCGTACAAGCATTTCCAAAGTTCATCGGAATTTTTAACAACAGATAATGACGAATCATTTGTACAATCATAATGTAGATGACCGCTGTCTAGAATATTGAGCAGTTTGAAAATCTCAGATAGAATCGAAAAGTGTACATTTTCTGTTTTTGTTAACGGTAAATCAACATCTTGACATCCTGTTGAAAATTTAATATTCTTCGCAATTGAATCAAATTCATTAAATGAAATCGACATCAAGAGACGAGATAATTTTTTGAATTTTTAAAAACCATAACACTGCATCTTGCAGATGTTTGATGTGAGTCGAATGAGGGGGAAAGAATTCTAAATTGATGAGATGCACGTGTTATAGACGCGCATGCACTAAAGATTACCCCACACGTGCTGTCTGCTCTAGCTCTAAATTGATGAGATGCACGTGTTATAGGCGCACGTGCACTAAAGATTACCACACACTTGGTGTCTGCTCTAGCTCTAAGCAGCAACTAAACTAAAAAACGTGAATGGGATATCGGAATGAAAAATCGTTTGAAGGCAGAAAACGTTTATTTACACATTTCACTACAACAATACATAACTTCATCTTCAATTCTAATTAGCTTATCTATACATAAATTATGAGGACGATAATAACATAGATAGTCTCTTATATCATTTAAATTCACCGTGCTTAGAAAAATGTCTTTCAATTGCTTCGCCAAACTATAATTTTCAGGAGTTGATTTCCTAATTGCACTTTCACACTCATCGTACCCTTCAATTTGAAGTATTAAACTTTAACATTGGTTCAGTTGCTACTGAGATCTCAGGGTTGAACTGTGCATTTAATAATATCGATAATACGAGTGGACGGATAATATTACAGTTATTGATAGATTTTCACATCTTCTCTATCTCATTGTGTAACGAATTGAAATTCGTATGGATAAATAAAAATTCCTACTTGTAGAAATTTATAGGTCTAAGTGGAATAATAGGCTAATATCGCCAAAGATTATAATGTTTAATGATAAGATAATATCAGGCATCATGGCTAAATTTATAACGGCCGAATAGAAATGAAAATAATTTTGCTACCTATATAATATTATATAAAATATTGAAAATTTGAGATTAGGCGTAAAATATCTATTGATCGGCGACCTAATGATCGACTGAGTCGCATAACGTAGAATCTAGCCAAACACCTTGGCAGAAATTTATTGTAACTAAATAGTATGCAACTTGAGGAACCAAAAAATACACATGGCTAATAATTGTTGTAATATGAGAAACAACCTATAATCTTTAGAAAATTACTTTGCATGTAAAAAATGTATTAAAAAACCCAGATAAAAATAATTTAATGTATTAAGGAAGTAGGAGGTTCCTAGGCGCATGTATATATACTATAATAATTTGCATGCACCAATCAAATTGTAGCAATTGATAGGCGGTAATAGTGAGCCGATTCAAATATATTTGTATATATTTCTATAAATGATAAGAATTTATGAATTATTGTTGTTCAGTTTATGTTTTGAATACGGCCCGAAGGCAGATAAATTATCAAAGATGTAACATAGGTAACAATTTAATAGATTGGCACGAACTATTTGAGCCTTGAATGGCGGAGGAACAGATTATTTAAATTTTATGTGAATTTGCAAGTCGGAAATGAAAATTGTGAAAAAGAAGGTAGAACTTGCCCACTTGCCTGCCAACCACTACCATGAGATGTCACCAAAAATTGTAGAGCGCAATATCTTACTGTACCTTTGGAAGAGACGACTTCGGCCACCAATAATCCAGGACCACCAGGAGTTTGGATCGCCATCAGCAGCTTATGGAAAATCCAGCACGTGAGTGAATAATATTTGAAATAGTGATAGGGCGCCCTCAGTGCTTCGAATGAAATAATAAATAAAAGCTAGCTCGTCGAAAAGGTTTCAAAGATTAAGAAATTGATAAAAATACTTGCGCAAGTTTTAAAATGGTATAAGAGATATTTTATTGAATAGTAACGAGTCAATTCATATATCAAAAAAAACACCAATTGAAAGAAATACCAAGTTCTAAGCTAATAATACAAATGTTCACATGATCATTAATTTTATAATATAATTTGTGATAATATAATGTAGCTCTGATTCATTAGATAAATTGATCTATCTATTTCCGTCAGGTGCCGAATCTTGCACCCTGAGATAAATATATTTATTATAAAGAAATTTATCGGAAACTATAGAAATTAATATATATTTTGATTATTGATTTGTCAACTTATCATGCTCTGATTTGAGAAGTTTATATATGAAATAGGATTATCCAAATCGACAAGCAACAGCAAGTTGATGTCAAAGCTGCATGCAGATAAATGCATTATGATCAATGAAGTGAAAGCAGCAAAGCACATGGTAAAGTTTCGTGCTATAGAACTAAAAAATAGTATTAATCTGTGATATTTTATTTGATTTCGTTTCTTGTTTCATCATATATTTTTGTTGCTCTATATTTATTCTTTGATATATTTTTTGAGATTATTTGTTAATATATGTATCAAAATTTTTATGGTGTACTATTCATTTTATTCCTCAATACTATAGGATATAAGTTATATTTATATATATTTTATGAATTATCAGTATTATATTATTGCGAAAGCTCATGTCTGAGCCTATGAAGATTTTAGTGAGATTATATCCTAGGAAAACCACGACCAGATTTTATAATTATTAAAATAATTCTCATGCTCTACCGATTGACGCCAAGCAAGAGGCTAAGCGTTATTCCACCAAAAGTAACGTGACAACTGACAACAGTGTTGGAAGCTGTTGACTATAGTAGTTCCTGCATAATCTCATCCAATTCTTGTTATAACACAATGAATAATGTGGTGCAGCAGTCACATGAGTAAAGTGAATTCGCAAGGCTTCTGTTGATGGTGAGAGCAAGAGACCTCACGTGAAGGACTCACCTGGCCTGAATAATCATTGAGTCGATAAGCCTCACAACTGTTATACATCTTCCTGAACCAGCAATTCAAATTGTCCACCTAATGATACAGGAAATGGTTACACCTGGCTGAAAAAAATTGTTTTTATTTGGACTTCTAGCCTGTTACGCAAGCATTAATAATAACATATATTGGCAATGCATGAGCATATTGTACTTGAGAGAATGATCAAATCACAATCAGACAAAATCCGCAACGCATCAAAGACAACAACAGTTTGTAGGACCGTGGGGTAGTTGATGAATTTGATCTCATATGCCCCTCCTCACGTTCATAAGGACGGAAATTATTTTATTAGTAAGGCTGCTCGAGATGAGAGTGGTGAGTGGCGAAGGGTGAGGCACATATGTGGGTTTCAGCAGCATTTACGTTTAAACGGAACAAAGTTTCATAACAGAGCATCTGGCTGGCTTTTTACAGCCGGCACTGTTTTTTTCTCTCCAGCAGAGAGCGTTCTTTGGCCAAGATATTAATTTTGCTTGGCCCTATTTGCTCACCTAGCCACCCGCCATACGAGCGCGCATAAAAGCTGCAGCGAAGGTCAATAAAAATACTAATCTCATATACATTGAATGAGTGGTAATATTATTTCGTGCAGTCTTAGACGTTCTCCAAGAATCTTCTCTAGTAACCCTTCCCACATCAACTTGAATAATAATACCATTATTCAAAGGGCACCGGTAAAAACAGACATAACTCAATAATCCTTTTATTTTTCGTTTCTATATTTCTCTCCTGACCCGTGAGAGAGTTCTCCTCCTTTTTCAACATTTTCATTTTGAAAGTGGTCGTGATATATCACCCTCATTAACATTATTATCGCCATATTCCATCATCACTCATATTATCATCTCTGCAGTCATCCACGAAAATGCATAGGAATTTAATATATTCCCGGTTAGCATTCTCTTCTTTGTTTTTGCAATCCCTTCATTGTGATCTATATATATTAAGAATATATTGGTGTCACGGAATGATGTGTTCATTCATGTGAATAGTAATATATATGTTTAACTAGATTGAAATTTTATTGATTATCAACTCAATAGAGTTCAATTAATATTAAAATAGATTTTAACCAAACATTGAACAGACAATAATTTTATGATGGAAGGGAATTAAGAAGTAGTGCGTGACCAGGAGAATGAAGTGAACAAATTCTACCAAATCAAGGTTTTTGAATACAAACAATTCAAATCAAGGTTTTTGAGTCGCGTAAGAAAGTGAATGAAACAAATTCGAATTAATAGAAAGAGGAATTCTGAGGATAATGAGCATTAAAAAAATATTCAGGAAAAATAAGAAGGATGAAGTTGGAATTTGACTTCAAAGAGGGTGAAGCATGCATTTCTCATCAGAATATACATTACAATCTTTAAGCTTCATTCGAATAGTAATAATAGTATACAGTATTTCCAAAGTTGTCTCTCACGACATCCTGGGAAACTTCTTTTGTAAGTTTTTTCATCAACTCGATTTCTGAGTAATTCTTTTCTACTGAATATCCTTACTCTTTCAACGGAATCAATCGGTCCATGTTTCTATTTGAGATAAAGTGGAGCGAAGTCGAAACTTTGATGGTACATGTTTATGAAAATTCAGTCCACCGGAGATTGAATTTGGTAAGAGTCAAAACGAGCTTACCGTTTTCTGATAAGTGGCTTTGATTAATCACAGTAATTCGATTCATTTTATTTATTTATTATTTTTTTATACAATTACAAATCATATGAATATGATCGGGATAGAACAACAGGCATAGCCCAAGACTATTCTGTTCCCAAATTTTGATAAATAACAAAATGTCCGAAAAAATAGGTAATGTTCTTACTCAGGGGAGTTAAAGTTCAGAGTTCTGTCCAAAAATATATATGAGCTAAAATTTCTGAATTTAGAATGTTTAAAGAACCAAATTATAGTCGAATTTTAGTAGACCTTTTTCTATAAAGTGGCAAATTTCAAAGTAGCATCGAATTCCAAACGTTTCTATTCAAAAATATACTGAAAATAAGGTATTGACCACCAGCAATAGAATAAAAGTACATAATTTTTTTATTCATTGTTTGTATCTATTTTGGTCATCGATCAGAACACTTCTTTATTGTATGAAAAAAGTACATGTAGTGCTTATCTATCAGAACTATTTCACCACTCATATTTTCCGCACTGCTTCATAATAAAACCATCAATTTTACTCTACAAATTACAAAACTATTAACAATTGGTATGATTGATAATCGATTACAATAGTATTATTATTTTGACGGAATTGAACTTGGGGAATTTCCAAGATTGAATTGGTGACTTTAGTAATTCAAGGATAATACCACAGACAAAGATGCTCGAATCTGTAATAATACTCAAAGTACCTTCAAACAATTTTTATCAAATCAAGAAATAGTGTGGTTTCTTCACTCGATTTATTACACGGTTTCTATTCGAAGATTGAAGCGGAAATTTACGCTATTTTTTCAATTCCAGAATTCGTAATCTGAACTGGATCAGGAGAGTCACACTATGACAAAATATTATGAGTCTCTTGTAGCAGAACATCTATCAGTGCTGTCGATTTTCACTTGAAATATTTGAATACTTCAATAATAAACAGGGCAAAAATGATGCGGAAAATCACCGACCCGGAGAGCAGATTTATTATTATCACAGTGTGTAGCGACTCTCAAACCTGGATTTATTTTCCATCGCAGTATGTCTGAGGTGTAATCACAAATGAATGACCGTGCTGAAATCGAATGGAATAACAGTCATGCTCGTGAATAACATCTCATTAACGATAATGTGATCCGTGATCATTACCTTATTGCTCCACTGCATCACTAATATCGATTTGATTATTGATGGGAGCATAAATAACCTATCAACTCTTATCATATTATCATGAAATTCTGATTTTCTCTTCGATATGATTTGTAGCCACTTTTGCTACCCAGTGTGCGGCTCAAAATGTTCACAAAAGATATCATCTACTCTCATATAATATTTATAATGGTGTCATTTTGATCAGACAGCTTTTGCTTTCATTATCATAGTTTAGATGAGGTGAGAAATTATCATCTCATGGAGATCACGCACTTTATGAAAATGTCTTTCTATATTCAAAGCCCTATTACCCCAATATTAACCAGAATTTCTGCTCAATATTATGCGTTGTTGATTTAATATTTTCACTCGTATGAAGTGTTATTCTATTACTGGGAGCATACAAAGTTATACTAGTTTGATAACTTCTGGAGCGAAATTATTTACGAATATATTTAACAATTTCTTCTCAGTTCATGGAACGATTTTACGTGTTTTGATTCCAAAATTTGATTTTCTCCCATGAAAATGAAGATAATTCGAAAGAATCCCTGGAAGTGAATATTATATTTTATTATTATTATTATTATTATATTATTATTATTATTATTATTATTATTATTACTATTACTATTACTATTATTAGCCGTCGATCTGAGAGGAAGTCCCAAAGTGGAAGATGCTGAGTATAATTCATGATCGTCGATTATTATACTTTGTGTTTTTCTTGTTTGCCCACCATCCGTTTTCATTTATTGAGAAAATGCAGCTTTCTTCTTCACAGCTTTCTCTCTTTTCTTGTTTCAACTATTGGAGCTTTCACCTCTCTTTTGATTTTCCATTCATTTATATGTGCTCATCTTATATACAGCACATAATCAATTAGATGATTGTTTCAAAGGATGTTTATGAGGATGGGCATAAAGAGTACAACAAGAGAGAACGCAGAATTGGCGTAATGCATCGATCATAGAATATAGCTATGATCATCCTTCAAACAGCTATTCTTTTATTCCAAACAGCAATTACAAAACATTATATGGCCATTATTGCGAACAACCATAATCATGAGCCTGGAAATCGATATGAAATAAACAATATATTTGGGAAGCTCAGAAATATAGAGAGTTGAGAAATGATGTATCAGTAGAGAAATGAGAAGCTGTATTCAATAGTGGTGATACTTATAATGCCTATGAAAATTATATTCAAATATTACAGGACTTTATATCGTATATCTACCGGATAGGAAGATAACTAGTGCCAGTAAAACCATGAATAACAAAATGTTCAATTAAAGAAACTTGTACAAGAGATCAGCTTAAAAGAAGAAGGGAGATCAACTAAAATGATTACAACTTGGCTGTGCAGTACTGCCGGTATAGGAATCGCCCTGAATGTATTAATTTGATAACCTGAAGAAAAATTCTACAAACAGAAAATAAATGGAGCAGGAAAGAATCTTTCCTTTCAAAAAAATAAAATAGATTAGATATACTGATGAGGTGCTTGAGTAAAGACTATATTTGCTTCAGTTGGAAGAAAGATGGCAGAGTCTAACATGAGTAAATTGAAGAAAACGTTACCAGAGATTGTCAATGATCACACTTCTGCTAATAGATCAGTCATTTCAATGTTTCTTTTACCATTGGATTAGTATCAAATTCTGTCCACAGTCAGTACACTCCACACTTCCAGTTCACCAGTCATTGAAAGAGTTGACAATAGAATAATTTAACATATGCTATATTGTAACAAAATTGCGGAATTGTATTTATATTTGCAAAACTTCATCAGATCTTGCCTGCACAATAACTAAAAACAGTTTTTTATGCTTTGTTTCCAATTTGAATTAATTGTTAAATTTGAATACTTATCTGAAGAGGTGCATATTACAATCATCTATACACTGTCACGTTATTTTTATAATTAAATAACGATTAGCCTCCTGCTTGGCATCAATCGGTAGAGCATGAGAAATATTTCAATAATTATAAAATCTGATCGTGGTTCTACTAGGATATAGTCTCATAAAAATCTTTATAGGCCCAGATATGAGCTTCCACAATAATACTGATAATTTATAAAAAAAAAATATATATATATATAAAACTTATATCCTATAGTAATGAAGAATAAAATGAATCATACACCATAAAAAATTTGATACATAATATTAACAAATATCTCAAAAAATAAGTCAAAACAAAAATATATAGAGCGACAGAAATATATATAATATAACAAGAACGAAATTAATAAAATATCACAGATTAATATTATTCTTTGAGTTCTATAGCACGAAATGTTACCATGTGCTTTCATTTCATGATCATATGCATCTATTTGCATGTCACTTCGATATCAACTTGCTGATACTTGTCAACTTGGACAATTCTATTCCAAATATAAATCTCACAAAACAGAGCATGATAAATTGACAAATCAATAATCCAAATATATATTGAATTCTATGGTTTCCAATATATTTCTTTATATTAAATTTTTTTTTTATCTCAGGGTGCGGGATTCGGCACCTGACGGAATAGATAGATCAATTCATCTAGTGAATCAGAGCTACATTATATTATCACAAATTATATTGCAGAAATTAATGATCATATGAATATTATAATAACAGCCTAGAACTTAGTATTCTTTGATTGATGCATCTTTTGATATATGGATTGATTCGTTACTATCTAATAAAATACCTTTTATACTATCTTTACTTGCGCAAGTATTTTTACCGAATTCTTAACTTATAAAAAACCCTTTCGACGAGCTAGATTTGATTCTTATTACATTTCGAAGCACTGAGGGCGCCCTATCACTATTTCGAATATTTTCCACTAACGTGCTGGAATTTTCTATGAGCTGCTGATGTCGATCCAAACTCCTGGTGGTCCTGGATTATTTGTAGCCGGAGTCGTCTCTTCCAAGGGGTTAAAAAATTATTAAAGAATGACTTCTGCTTTACATTAGCATCACAAAGTCTTATGAAAAAATTTAGAAATTAGATTTAACTTTAAGCTATTAAAGGTATAGTAAGATATTACGCTCTATAATTTTTGGTGACATCTCATGGTGGTCGTTGGCAGGCAAGTGGGGAAGTTCTCTCTTCTAATTCACAATTTTCATTTCCGATTTCCAAATTTACATGAAATTTAAATATTCTGTTCCTCCGCCATTCATGGCTCAAATAGACCTTACCAAACTATTAAATTATTACTTATGTTACATCTTTATTAATTTATTTGCCTTCGGGCCATATCCAAAACATAAACTGCACAATAATAATTTATAAATTCTTATCATTTGTAGAAATATATACAAATATATTTGAATCGGCTCACTATTGCCGCCTATCAATTGCCACCATTTGATTGGTGCATGCAAATTATTATAGTATTCATGCACCTAGTAACCTCCTACTTCCTTAATACATTTAATTATTTTTGTTTGGGTTTTTTAATATGCTTTTTACATGCAAAGTAATTTTATAAAGGTTATAGATTGATTCTTATATTACAACAATTAGCCACGTGTAACCTTTGGTTCCTCAAGTTGAATACTGTTTCGCTACAATAAGTTTCTGCCAAGGTGTTTGGTCAGATTCTACGTTATGCGACTCGGTCGATCATTAGGTCGCCGATCAGTAGATGTTTTACGCCTAACCTCAAATTTTCAATATTTTATATAATATTATAAGGTAGCAAAAACTATTTTCATTTCTATTCGGCTGTTGTACAATTTAGCCATGATGCCTGATATTATCTAATCTTTAACATTATCATCTTTGGCGATATTAGCCTATTATTTCACTTAGACCTACAAATTTCTTCAAATAGGAATTTTTATTTATCCATTCAGATTTTGAACGTTACAACACTCATGAAAGTGCAAAAACTTACTTGAAAATTATCAACTTCAGACCCAGACTCTACCCAAAGAAACTGCTATTCAGTTATTATGAAGTTTGAAGCGTTCGGCAACTATACATAAATACAGCTCTCATCCCTCTCAAAAGAAACCCTCATTCAACATACAATGTAGATCATGCGCACTACTCTAGATCCAGAGATAGGGAGTTGTATATTGCTTGGAGAAATACAACTTTTAGTCAGAAATCTGGACTATATTATTAACGACAGAGCATTCAGGTAATTGTCATAATACAGCTTGATTGCTGATTTCACTCTACATTTCCATCTCTTGAGAATATAGTCCATATACATTTCAATATTGAGAAGAGTGAGTCATAAGCTGCCCCTTGTCTTACACCTTGATTTATGGTCATTTATTTCAACTTTTTCTCACCTGTGTTTATCATTATTTTCGTGTTATGATACAGACACTTTATTGCAATTACAAGATGACATGCATATCTTCCCACAGAATTCGCCAGAGCTTGTTTCTATCCACCCTATCGAAAGCCTCCTCAAAGTCAATGAATGACATATTAGTGTTCCATATTGAATTATTTTCTCTTCTCAATTTTCATCCAGGCCTGAAATATTCTATTGTCCAAGCATGAGTGACCTTTCCTGAAACTATGTTGTACCTCACTCAAGATCACTTCATCAATTTTCTTGAATCGGTTATCGATAATCCTGGAATGCAACTTGTATCCGAAATTCAATAAACTTATACAGCGATAGTTCTTGAACTCATTCCGCTTCCCTACTTGAAAAATGGAATGATTTCAGCTCTTCTCCAATTCTCCATCAGTGATTGAATAGGTGCAACAATCTACACTCTAACATCAATTTGAAACTGAATTAAAACTGTCCTCCATATGAATCCAAATTCATTTTTTGAATGAGAAGGTGGTTATGGGATACATGATCTCGATACAGAGTTACAAGAGAAAATGAATGGCGAGAACCGCACATTGATATCTCAACCCATTTCAGTTTGTTGGTGTGACAGTTGTAAATTATGTTGTTTATTAACCAACCGAAATCATGTGTCAGTGCATGAAGGACTGTGATAGCTCCCAAATAGCCTCAGCTGAGGTTATGAATGGGAAAATTATTGTGGTAACTGCATGCAATGAATTCATCAGCCGACTAAATGATGAATCTCAACAATTTTTTTCGTATGCACTTTTGAATGTTATTTGTTATATCCTGAAAAAGGACGAAAGAGTCCGTAATTTTTTTGTCCAACGAACTTGATCTGTAATAATGGTCCAAGAATATGTGTTCAAAATTTGAAGCAGATTGATCAAATCTTCCAAAAGTTATTTTCGAACATGCACACAGACGGGAAACGACTGTGGCCTTGAATTAAAAGTAATAACTCGCTAACGCTCGTTCAAAAATTGTTTTCTTTGAAAATTTTATGCTACTTGAACATCCACAAGATCAAAATAGTTAATCACATGGTTCTACACTAATTTATTCCAAGTACTTGGTGAAGGGCGAGATGTCTTATTACAAGTAGATATAAATACAAAGCAAGGGATGCTTTCCGTACAATACGAGAATCCCAAGATCTGGTTAACCGCTCGTTTCCTTATCAAAATCGTCGAGCCCAAGCTATTAGGGCACCCATCAATAACTTCAACAGGGCAGTTGGAATCGAGGATTTCAGGTGGGCAAGTAAAAATTGCCTTGAGCCGTGAAAAGGGAACGAATTAATTAGTGCAGCAGAGGAAACCGCTACCGTTCCGGTTCGGCAAAGCAGATGGTGTTATGGGGCTCTTGTGGGAGTGAGGGAGAAAGAAGGAGAAGTCAGCCGATGATTAACGAGCCCACTGCATCTAGATCCGCCTCCCATCGATCATTTGTATTCCTCGCTCATTGTTTGTTCCTTCTCGCGTCCCTCAGCTTGCGTCTTGCAACACCGCTGTTGTACATATTAGGAGGCATTACATCACTTAATCCTTTCCATCCTCGTCTTCTTTTTCCCTCTCCACTACAACCACCACCTCCAAATTCTCATTATTGCAGCTATCAAACTCTTCTTCCTTCTTCAGACCTGCTGCTAATCCCTCGCTTCTTACGTATCTAGCAGCTTTCGAGCTGCTGACTAATGTGGGTTCATTGTCAGCAGATGATACCAACTCCTCCACACTCTTATTCACTGTCTCACTCTCCACAACCTGCTTTTCTTTATCTGTAATACTACTACTTCTCATGAACCACCTCAGCATTTTCTCATGATACTGTCTCGTTTCCTCCTTCAATCTCATCTCATTCATCTGCACTATTTTATAATATTTTGTCCTGTTAAATATGAGTGTGTAAATGGATATAAATAAAAAATATTGCTTTTGTTTAAATGCTTATTAATAGGTAATCAATTATCATTCAACGAAAATCCTAATCAAATGCTGTAGATCACCCCGGAGTCTTCTGCTACTGCAAATATTGACAGCTCGATGGAAATTCCATAAGAGCTACTATCCAAAAATTATTTGATGAAATGTCACAGTTTTGTTTCCATCGAATTTCAAGTGAATTATCGTAATTGACTTGATAATGATAAATCAATTGGAGAGAACAATGTTGTTGTTAATCTAGTGCCCATGACTCATTTAGTATTTAGTATTCTCTCACCCTTCCAGTGGTTAACCACAACAGATAAATATGGGCCAAGATTAAAAACCATCCTATCAATAAATTAATATTGATAAGCAGACTTTCCAAGTAAAAATACAGACCGGAAATGATTGTACTCTCTTTTTTTCATTCATTCATTATTGAAGAAACATATAGCCTACTATGATAGATACTGATTGCGAATCTCTCATGTGAAAAATATTGCCTCCATTGGAGGTTCGCCAAACATCTAACAGCAAATACTCATTTTCCGCAATGATAACACTCAATTTTTGTTAGGTCCATTAGGAATTCAATGGAAGAGATTCAAAGTCCCCTTTCCCCAACTATTTTCCGCTAGTCTTTCATAATTATAATCAATTCGCCGAGCGGAATGGGATCTGCCATCTGGCCAATCATCCGCAATATCGATTCTCTGATGAGTTGTTTTCGGAACCAGCTTGATATTGTGTTTGATAGACGCAGTGACCGAGACTTGCCGATGGGTGGTCAATTTCCTCTTTCTAGTGAGCTCTCCTGCCATCTTCCTCTTTCTAGCGTATACTCTCAAGCCATCTCCCTCTTTCTATCCTGCGCCTTGTCTGCCATCCATTCCTATTTCTCAATCGCTTCTCAGTTGTTTAATAAGTTGCTTCTTCAGTTCATTTAGTTCTTCCATCAACTCTAATTCAACTCCATTGACTGTGACTTGGGAGAAAATGCCATAGGACTCTCAAGAAAGGATTATGAGGAATAAAAGGAGAAATGCTAAAATTCGAAAGAGAAATAACGAATTGTAGGGGAGAGATATTGTTATAATTTGAAAGAGATATGGACGTATGAGAAAGGTTTGCCAATCGGAAAGAGCACCATGTGAACTGGAGAGAGAAAAACGAGAATTCGAGAGGAATATTAAAACTGACGATAAAAAGTACAACCAAGAGAAAAATAATACATTGAGAAAATAAAATATAAAATTAAGGAAAACTATGATTGAAGAGAAATAATGAGAAATTAATTTCTGCCTTCTTCGGAATTAACTTTCAGCATACAGCTCGGTCAGAAAATCCAAGTTGAATAATAATTATTTGACTAAGTATGTAGCAATAAAGAATTTTATCACCAAAGATTATTAAAGAAAAAGTTTACCAGAAGGTTATCGAAACAGTTCATAACCTGACATTGAAAAAATTACTTCAATAATTTATTTTATGAAATAGACGCCAGCTACAAAGACATGTTTGAAAAAGATAAACAAGTTTTAAACTTACTACACTTGATAATAAGGTGAAATCAGTTTGAGTCCCTTTATTTCTCAAAATGTATTAAATTTATCGGTCATAGCGTAGCAAAAGAAGTAGTTGAAATTCCATACAAGTACAAATGCTAAAGAACTCAATCAATCAATATCTCAGTCTTCTATTCGCAATATACACATCTGTATGGAAGTGAAGTTTTCAGAATGTCAGAATACACTTCAGTTCACTTCAGCTTCATTTTGGCTTGGGTGTGAAAATTGAAGAATTGTGTATTGAACGTGGTTCTCTTATTTTAAGATTCATCTTTGAATTTTCGAATATGTCTCCACGATCTTGTAAAGTCTGCATTGAATTTATTATACCCTGGACTATCCTCCAATTCAAAAATGTATCATACTTCGAATAAAAAATGGAAAACCAACAGAGAATATCAGCATTAGATTCATATGTACAGTATTATAAAAACTGGCAATTTGTCTTCAAAAGCCTTGTCAAAAGGGAAAAGAAATATATCGTTTCGTGTTAATTAGAACATTGATTTGAATATTGCTGGAATCAATTCCATTTTATGGGGTGAGAGGTGAGTTTTCTGTATCTTGTCTTCTGTTATATATCTATCTTGTATCTCTATATTATTATGATATGATATATCTATCATTTCTTCGTTTAAAGCTGATGCTCTTCGATTCAATGGAAGGAACTTATTGTGAATTTGGTTTAAATAATTATATGGTGCTAGTTCCCAGAAACAGTGAACCAGTTCTGCTCTCTTATACTCTGTACATTGAAAACCTCATTGATAATTCAATTTACCACATTTCACTATTTCAAGTGATTCAACAAACTCCAACAACCAATAAAATCAAACATTTCCGGGTAGTACTCAGATCCAGGTGATCTCAGTGAAATTGGCTTTGTCTTCTTAATTCTCCTGCAAGAGGTATCATATTATAAATCAGATGATACCTAGTCTCTTTGATACTGTCTTGTTATTCTGCACTTGTGAAGTTGTGTCATTTGAAAGGAGCTGTCAGGTTATGAGTGTTTACGTAGGACACATAGGTACAGTCCAGGGTTTATTTTGCTTTCATTTGACCTGAAATGTATGCAAATTTAATTTCAACCAACGCTGATGGCTTCTGGTGACAAACGAGCTGTTTTAATTATTATTTGCACGACAGGGAGTGAAACACGCGTGAGGCATTTGAAATTCGCGCCTTTGCCAAGTGTGTTACTGTGTACAGTGTATAATGGATAGTGTTGTATACCATGTGGCCACTTTTGGCTAGGCTTGCAACAATTTCCGTGGTCGCCACTCAAGCAATCTCATCACAATGCTGCGTCACTCACTGCAACCTCATCACAATTTCTGGCTTTTGTAGAAAGTTGAACCATAGAGAAAGCATAGACAAGCATGCTCCACATTGTTCCTCTGGTTGAACTTTGTAGAAGTAACTATTGCAAGGTGCCAACCCATTGTGATCTATGAACTCAAAGGTATTCACGTATGAATACGATGTTTGAAGCTGAATTTCCCACCATCGATAGAACCCTCCCAGACGGTCATTCTCCCAAGAAATCCCCTTGGAGCTGTCCTCCCCAGCCACCTAAAACATTAAAAATGCAGTTAATCACGGGAAATCAATTATCTCTGTAACCATTGATCGGAAACTGTTCTATTATACGTCATTCGATTCTTTATATTATGGACTACAATATTAGATTCATTCATTTTTTCAATAAGAAAACAGTTTTCTTGATAAAATAATATATATGTAAAAATTTAGGGGGATTGCGATTTGATTTTCTGTTTTCTTCGATAAACTTCGAAGCCAGTGGTTTTAAAGAAAAATTAGCGGAAAAGTCAATTTAGCCACTTCAATTGAAAATCCATTGATGTATATTGTATGTATTTGGGAATCAATTTGACGCTGTGGAAGGGGAAACAGTCGACGCGGTAGGGCGCGGCTGACTCTCTACGCCATAGTAAACAGCAAACAGGAAATCAATTATCTCGGTAGCAATCAATAAAAAAAATCGATCATAATATGTCATTCGATTCGTTACATTGTGGACTACAATATTAGTCGTATTCATCTTCTCAATATATCATACAGTTTCCTTGATAAAGTAATAATATAAATGTTAAAATTTAGGGTTTTTTCTATATGTTTTTTGTTTTCTCCGATTAACTTCTAAGCAACTAATTTTAAAGAAAAATGAGACAAATGATTAATGTAGCCACTTCTATTGCGAATCCATTGATGTATATTGTTATGTATTTGCGATCCGATTTGACGCTGTGGAAAGGGAAACAGCCGAAGCGGTACGGCGCGGCTGACTCTCTTCACCATAGTAAAAAGTAAAATAGTACTGCTTTCCAAGTTCCATCTTATTTAGACTATGGAGCTAGAAACAATCAATTTTGTCCATTGTTTTGACTTGCGCTGAAACCAAATTCACACTTTCTATCTCTCTAAATTCTAAATATTAAAATTTTCGAGATTCAATCAAGTTGATTACAGCAATTTATTTAGCTTTCATTGCCAGTTCAGGAAATCAATATTTTTCTAAGTGAATTAATATAATGCCACTATTACAATATGGTGATCATATGGCTGTCTGTGTTTTGAATGGAATATGATAATAGAAAAGAATAGGATACATTTTATTGATCAACAAAAATATGTAACATATACATGGATCTCGTCACGTCGGTCAGGTACAAAGGAAAGTGATAGACATTTACATACATGAAGTAACTCAGATGGGCTACGGTACAATATAAAACAATGTCAGATAGCATAAAACAGCATAAGATAACATGGAAAAACCTTGCCATATCAAGACAATCAATTTACAATTTATTCATTATGTGGTAACAAATTCGCTGCTGAGGTATTCCTCTAATGTAGGCTATAGAACACCCTAGTTTTTGGTAGATCCTTCACTTTATTCTTGAACATGTCTCTTGAAAGGTTTCTGATTACTGAGGGCAGTTTATTGAACACTACGAACTGTTGATATTATGGCTCTTGTAGGATTTGTGCAGTCCTTATGGTGGGCTTTACCAAATCGAACTTTTTCCTGGTATCATGTTCATGAGATTCAGATTGTTTGATAAAGTATATTTCATTTTCTTTCATGAAAACCGCATTGATGAAAATGTACATGATGGCCAGGGTCATGATGCCCAAACGTTTAAACGTTTCTCTGCACGATTCGTTGAATTTCAATCCCCCTATGCATCGCAGAGACTTCTTCTGCCATAAAAACACTTTATTTGTAGTGGCGCTATTCCCCCATGATCGAAGGCCATAATTCAAATGTGAATGAAACAGACCATAATATGTCATTAGCAGAATGTCAGTGTTAACGAAAGGTTTCAGTTTTCTTGAAAGAAATGTAACTCTAGCCAGTTCTTTACAAAGAAATTCAACGTGCATCGAAACTGTGTTGGGATGAACACAGTTTACTGTCCAGCACTATACCAAGTAATTTAACTGTAATTAACTGTAACTGTGTGTAATTTTGTAATTCAGTATTCAGACTGCTCTTCAATGAAAACAATATTTTCTTCGTTTTAGTCTCATTAAGTGATAGGCTATTAGAGGTGTACCATTCTTTCGATGCTTCAGATGATAGCTTAAGGTCACGAGTTAGATTCCGTAGATTGGTTCCAGAGTTCAGGATTGTTGTGTCATCGGCGTAAAGTACTGAATGACATGGAATGTTACAACTATAATCATTCACAAATATAACAAATAGAAATGGCATCAAAGCTGAGCCTTGGGGTACTCCAGTCTTTACCGTTCTTGGGGAAGATAGTTTATTATTTACTTTCACAACCTGTGCCCGATTGCTCAGGAAGCTTTCAATCAAATTCAACTCTTTGTCCTCTCGGCCGTAGTACCTTAACTTTTTACAGAGCAGTGAGTGTGACATAGAGTCAAATGCTCGGCTCAGGTCCAAGAGACTGCCAGCAACCATACATTGTTTTTCAAAGCTTTCCAGTATGAAGTCAACAACATTTTCCACCGCCTTAGTTGTGGAATGCTTTGGTCTAGATCCAAAATGATTTGTATTCAAGAAATTGTTTTCCACAAAGTACGCATACAGTTGTTTCAGGAGACAAGCCTCGATAACTTTACCTATGATTGCAACTATTGCTATAGGCCTGTAGTTTTCTGGGAGGTCTCTTGCACCTTTTTTATGAATCGGGTTCACTATTGACATTTTCAAGCAATCTGGAAAAGTACCAAGTAGCATAATAAAGTTGATTATACAGGTTAATGGTCTGATAATGGAATCGATAATATTCTCTATTATATAATTTGGAAGGCAAAATATATCCTCGCTGCGAGAGCAGCTCAAATTATTCACTATAAACCTCACCGTACCAATGTCTACTTCCTTCCACTGAAACTTCGGAGTTGCAGTATTCTGCAAATTCACCAACTTGAAATTATTCAACAGTTCTTCCATTGTTGATGAGGAAGTACTAGGCTGTATATTCTGTACATTTATTCCTACGTTGACAGAATAATCGTTTAGGGTCTCTGGAGGAATATCTACCAGAGCTGATGAACCTTTCTGCTTTGAATCATTGTTTATAATTTTCCATAATTAACTCATCATTTTGTTGTTATATATATGCTTAATCATGTATTCTATGACAGACAAAGATATTGTTTGCAATCGATAAAATATGCATGCTATTACATTATTTAATATCTTAATGTGTATGATGATAATTTTATGCTATATTATCAGAAGCTATGAATGTCAAGAAATGAGATAAATCATATATGACAATAGTGATAACAGTGGGAATTTCCTGAAAAATCATAGCGTGCAGTGTTTGCTGTTCTCCACAGTTAATAATCTCCATCCAGATAGATAGTGTACCAACAGTTGAGGCAAATATATATGACGGCTGAGGCATAAAAAAATTATACATTGGGCTTGTTGAGTTCAAACTTTCTATGATTCACACTTCCGTTCTTACTAGTTAAATCTACATATCTAAGCTGACCAATATGAAAATTCAGTGGATTCTAAAGATGAAAGCCATGCAAACATACAAATTAAGGAAGAGTAAGCATGCATAAAAAGTAGGAAAATCAGAAAAGTGTATTACATCCTACCCTCGTGATCACAAGTTGATCAAGTAGGATAGAAAATATTAAATATTCAATTTTGAAAACCAGATGTACGGTCCATTGGAGATGGAAAATTCGTAAATAATCATGAACCAAGTACAAAGTGGCATACTGTATAAGATGAATTGGAAGGTGATTTATTATCTTCTATTATTTGTTAACACATCAATTCTTCAACTCCTCTCGCATCTTGTCATTCATTACACAAGAGCCTCAATGAGAACTTCATAAATGGAAGTAAAGCATGAGCAGAATCATACTGGAATTACAAGGTTGGCAGAAGCTATTCTTGATGTTGATTGATATTGACTTTATTCGGGCACCAGAAGAATAGATCAATTTCTATTTAAATATTGAAGCATTCAAATTGAATCTATTGAAGTATTTAGCAATATTTCTTATGACTTGGCATGTACCGTATTATCAATTTTATAGTTTTCATACCATTCTTGTTCATTGTGATCGTTGAAGGGTTGAAGTGAGTTAGTTCAAGTGAATACTAGTACACGTATTTTGTGGTTATAATGGCCTCTTCTTTTTTTCTATGGAATTTTTGCTCCAGTATAGAAAATTGAAAATGTTGGTTTTACATTTTATAAGCTTTAAAGGTACGGTAATATGAATTCAATAAGTCCAGTATTTAATTAATCCATTATTATTATCTGTGTTTCTGAAAGTGTTTCTATTGATTCTCTTCGGTAAATATTTATATATTCTAATTCTGGAAGAATCTAATCTTGATAAAAAAGAAGACTAGAAGAAGACTACACAATTACTAGACCATCTTTGTTGATCCGTTTGAGTTAAATCTGTATATATATCTATATATCAATCATCAATGTATGTCATACTCTTAGTTTCCTAATTCTCATGAAGTGGGCATAAGCTCTTGGAGTGAATATGAAAATATGTATATTCAAGATTGATCGGAAAATGGATTGAAAATGATCAAAATGAACCAGAAACAGGATGCATGCGTTTGATCAGACACTTTTGAAGTACCGGTACTTCAAAGCACTTCTTGGGCTACAGATGGGAATAAATTATAAATTTCATTTGTTGATAATTGACGAATAATTATTATCAAAAGAAAATCCTAATTGAAGCATCTTGGTTTACAGCATTCTAATAGGATTAACGTTCAATAATAATTACTTCTTAGGCTATCGGGACACTATTTTTGCTGATCAAAGAGCTTTGTATAAAAAAGACCTCTTTATAGCTCTTTCCTAATCAAGTTTGGAGATTAAATCCAAGATCTTATCATTATAATTTTTAAACGTGCACAATTGTTAGTAAGACCCTTTAAAAACGTTATTGCAGGATACCTATGTCATGAGCTCGAAGATTCTACAACAATTTCGTTCAGGTAACCTCCCCGTTATTATGAATGCTTTTTAGTGGCGAACAAGCAAACACCATACGACAACAACAGTTGAGAGAAGAAGTTATCAGAGTTACAACGACTGACTATAAATAGTCAACAGTATAGGGAAAGAGTTGCGGCAGAAAAAAATAAAAGTTGAGAAGCTATTTGATACGCTGAAGTTTTCGGTCCTTTGTCTCAAACTTTATGCGAGAGTTGAATCGATATGAAGCGAGCTTCACAGTCCAACATCAGGGATCACATACAGAGTCGACTTTTGCGACAAACGAGTGAATTTCATTATTCATCATGGGAATATCTTTTGAAGAACGAACATGTTTGCTACAAATATTTGAATGTGGTGATGGCGGAGGTTATATGGAATGCAATTCCAAGGAAGAGATCCTGTTGTGATCATTAGAATTCAGTATGTATTGCTTGTTGATGAGCTTTCCAAGGAAATATTTCCTTCCAACAACTCAGAAATGAAACATTCGATGGTGGAGCATACTAAGAAGCAGAAGAAAATTTGAACAGATAAAATTGAAAACCAATAAGATGGAAACTCGATTGGTTGACTTTGACAGGCAACCTGATTCTCAGTCCCATATCTTGCATCAATCGTTTGAAATCAAGCAAGATTTGTATGATTTCTTTTGTATGACTTATATGATTTCCTGAACTGTCTTAATATGAATTCCAATAGTGCCTTTCAATTAAAGTATTTAGTTACTACCTTGAAACAGCCTACTTAATGATTTACAATTTATTATCATTCTCCTTTGACTATGCTAAGGAAGCAGATGTGTATGTTAACAAGCTGCTTCCGAACGTATTGAAATAACAATGAATTTCCAGTGGAAAAGTAGTGAAGAGGGATTTCCATTACATTGAATCAATTATGGATAAAATGCTCAGAATGAATCCAACATCTAACGATGGTTATTCTTCAATGATAGAAATTTTTATTTTATTGATAGTTCATTAATTCATACAAATTTATCAGGTTGTAACATTACAATGTTTGAAAGAAAAAAATCAGTGCTATCAGAATTTTTGAATGAGATGTTATACAGTAGAAGAGGACAGCTCTACCCTTCTCAAGCAAGGGCCAAACTCGCAACTCGCAAAAGGGTTTGCCGTTCAGTGACATATTTCTTGTGTTGGAGGGGGTGGGTGAAGGATAGTACTTGAGATTTCAGTTGTTTGATACTTATTTTGTACTTCAAAATTATGATTTTCCACATTCGAAATTTATAATGGTACAAGGGTTCTCAAGAATAACTAGTAGTTCTTTGAACAGTAGACCTCACGCAGTATTCTCATCCACAAGTAGTACCTGATTGAAACTATAGACCTTATGGAAATACAGCAATAGACTGGCTTCTCCACACATATGTGTAATGACTTGTCAGCTGATTTATCTATATATATATATAGAAGCAAAATGGCACTCACTCACTGACTGACTGACTCACTCACTCACAGAACTAAAAATCTACCGGACCAAAAACGTTCAAATTTGGTAGGTATGTTCAGTTGGCCCTTTAGAGGCGCACTAAGAAATCTTTTGGCGATATTTAAACTCTAAGGGTGGATTTTAAGGGTTTAAAGTTCGTCTTCTAGCATATATACTCTTCTTATTTTCTTAATGATAATATTGAAAAATGTCCATACCATTTATGTTAATATAGAACTATAATCTAGAGAGAGTACCTCTTCGAAACAGTTGTTAACTGGTAACTAAATAAATAATTTTGTCAGGTTGGCATTAAATTGAGTTGACTTTGTTAGGTTGGCACCAAGTTGAAGATTGAAATGCATTTATCGCGGAAAAAATGATTGGGCACTGCTACTTCAATCAGAGCTATTCCTGGGAATATTATATTACTAGCCGTCAGGCTCGCTTCGCTCGCCATATCCGTTTAGCCAGACGTTTAGTTTGGACCCCCGACTGAATCGTCCTAACATATGATCGCCCTACAAATGAAAAATGCAGGCGAGCGAAGCAAGCTCATTCTTGGACGATCCAGTCGGGGTCCAGGGGGCGGAGCCCCCTGGCTGGATGGATATGGCGAGCGAAGCGAGCCTGACGGCTAGTGATGAATAATTCTATAGTCTGATTTTTACTCTAATATTGGCGTATGAAGGAGGCTCCTTTTTCCTTTTAGAATGCAAAATTGCATTCTAAAAGGAAAATTAGGAATGCAAAATTTCAAATACCTTGTATATTCGTTGACGCGCAATTAAAAAAGGAACATACCTGTCAAATTTCATGAGAATCTATTACCGCGTTTCGCAGTAAATGCGCGACATATAAACATATAAACATTTAAACATTAAGAGAAATGCCAAACTGTCGACTTGAATCTTAGACCTCACTTTGCTCGGTCAATAATAAAAATGGTGTAACAATTTCTGAAAATAGAGATTGATTTCGGGGGAGATGAATAAATATATTTCTATTCAATCTAAAGCAAATATATAAACTATTTTGAAAAGTGATATTTTCTAGAAAAACTTGACATCAGATTCAAGAAAGCGTACTGGGGTTCTTGGGAGGACATCGAAGTTGTCAATATTGTATAAGTAATTGCTTCTCTGAAAGCAGATTGTGTGGACCTACAGAATTCAAGTATGGAGCTGGACTCGACCATCCAATGTTGACATCATCCCGAGCGGTTAGAATACTCAGGAGTTGTGTAGTTAGTTGCTCCTCAGTACACTGGCATCTGCGCTCCCTACCGGCTCCTACATTACTTTATGGGAGTGAAACTTGGTTACTATCCAAGCTAGAGGAGAGCAGATTGCAAGCATCTGATATAAGGTTTCTCCTTGAAACATAATATGGATGCAGTAGAGAAGACCGTTCCAGAAACACAGATATCAGAGCTCAGCTGGATATTTTTGCTATAGCAGATAAAATAAATGGGAGTAGGAATGTTTGGTTCTAACATGTGATTAGGATAAGTTGAGACCGAATTCCTAAGCAGGCCTTATTCTACAAACTAGTTGAAAATGAAACGTCCAAGAAAAAGATGGTCCGATTATACAGACGAAGAGGTTCGGAACGTGCAATAATGCCTTAACCGTGAAAGAAATAAGAAGAAGAAGAAGAAAAAAAAAACTACTTGCTTCAATTCTGGTTCTCTAATGATACTTTTTATAATCAAACTAAAAGAATTGGATGGAAGTTCGGAAGTAATTTGAGATCTTGAGTATTCTTTATTTCTATCGTCAACTCGGCGGGCCACATGAAGGAAGCTCGCGGGCCGAATCCAACGCGTGAGCCTTGGGCACCCCTGCGTACAATTGAATTCTATTCAAAGCCGCACAAGGCACAACACAACAAATGAAGAGTTGATTGTAATAGGGTTTCGTAGAACGTGGAAACGTTTCATAATCTCTGTAAGCACTGTGTAAATAACTGCCAGAGATACAGCAAACATATGGTAAAGACTTTCACGAATTCACTAAAACGGGATTGAATCCATCTTTTCCCATGACCAATAAATATAATATTCAATCGAAGGTGGATTGGTTGGCACTCAATCAATAATCATTGATACTTTGATAGCTTAAACTTGTATGCATAACAAATGTTTGTTGGAATCTTTCTCATTCAAGTTTCAAGACAAATGCCTCAAATGTTCTAAACATTACCAGAACACTAGACCACACATTACCATTATGAGATAACTAGCTAACTATGCATTTTAAAAATTTTAAAATTGTTTGGTTGAATTCACTTTATCCAACATCAAAGTGAACTTTTCAAGATGCATATACATAACGTGACAAATGCGATCTGTAGTATATGAATATATTCATCATTGCATGAGAGAGAAATTAAATTTGATAATTACACATAACTCACTAATAACTGTTCTATGCAGTTGGAATTCCGTCAAAGCTATCAGGTTCTGGCGGGTGACTGTCAAACAGTCTACAATAGTCTACAGAAAGTCAATATACTTTTTATTGATTAATTATAGAAAAATTCAGGCTTCAAACAGTACCAGTATTGTGCTTATTGGAGGAATTTTGAAGATTGTTTTGTCTTGTTTTATACTAGTGCCTCCTCAAAAACGACGATTTTTTTCCCTTAAGAAAGTTTCCTTCTGATCCGTTTGTATAACTGTATGTGAAATCCAACAAAGAAATGTTCAGCTTAATGTCTCAGATAATACTAACTGAAGTACAAAATATTCAGTTGACTCTTAGAAATGCATGATATCTGATTATAATTTGCGTAAATGTTGGATGCAATCGGTGTGATAATAATGACGCAGAACGTATTTGCTTAGAACGATCAGTTTATCCCATGTTTTGTGCCTCTCGATTTCTGATTTCACTGCGCAAATTGATATTTTTAATTGAGTCGACTTTGTTTGCTCTTCTTGCGCCGAATATTCCAATTACAACAAAGCCAGCGCAGCGCAGCCAGCTTGTCTGTTTTTTCGCCCTGGACAGCAGCATTCACAAATTGAATTTATCGGATTAAAGGTGGAGAGTATCTGTCCAATCAAATCCAACTGATGGCCTACCCCAAATATGAGATTATCGAGAAGATTTTTTCCGCGTTCTCTGTAATTGGAGAAATCCTGGCTAAGTCAGGCTTATGGAAATTATATTTCTCCATTGAGAAAAAAATATAATATTATATACCAATAGGTTCATCATTATCATTTTTTGTATATCTGAGATAATGGGAATAACTTGAAAATACTTTAAAATAGAATGTCATTGATTTTACATTGTATGAAATCGATACTAATGAAGATATTCAATGAAGATAAACAGGCAATTACGTAAAACTTCTTTGTTCCTTAATTTTGTCTCGTAGATAGTTCCAATACATCGATCACTTCATGTTTCTTATCCTTTCAATGGAAAATCTGGTGTGGCGCACTCACACAACTTTCCTTGCCGTTATGAAAATTGATCACCTGACGCCAATGTTCACGCGCATCTCAAGTCTACTACATTCAGCTCTCTGAGCCAGCTGGTGACAGGACAATAACGCTGGACACACACGAGGTCTGCTATCTCTTCATAGTGAATGAATCGATAGAATTGAGTTTGCAATTGAATAATCACATTTTCTCGAATTTCGAGCTTATTTTCAATTTTAGGTGAAAATGCTACTGAACTGAAAATTAATTGTAGAGATTCTCATGTTCAATCTCTTCCACTTGAATTTTTTCTTTTGAATTGTATCTGAAGCCTGATAATTGGGAACCTGAAATCAAACTTTGCATAGATGGGGCGGAGCTCCTGAAATTTTTACAGATATGGTACTTGTGACAGTTGATAGAGCTTATCAATGACAATTACAGGTATGAATTTGATCAAAATCGTTGGAGCCGTTTCCGAGATAATCGCGAAAACCCCTTTTTTGACAACATTTTCGCTTTTTTAGCCGCTATATTGAATTGCATTTGATCCAAATTGTTTGTGTCGTATACTTTAACTGTAAGGACCTTAAGTTCCAATTCCATCAATTGGGAGATGAGATATCGTGTACACAGACACATACATATACACTCATACACACACCCATGCAGACCAATACCCAAAAACCACTTTTTTGGACTCAGGGGACCTTGAAATGTATATAAATTTAGAAATTGGGGTAGCCTACCTTAATTTTTTTCGGAAAGCAATACTTTCCTTACCTATGGTAATAAGGCAAGGAAAGTAAAAATTATAAGTTCACTGACCATGAATGAATATAGCAAACTCATTTAAGCAAGATAACCATCGCTCTCCAACTCCAATGCAAAGTTTACTATTCAAAACGTAATCAACAAATTATTATTTTGAATCTGGATGACGTCTACATCTCTCAAGCTTCCATTATTATCACAATAATAGCCTACAAGATTCATTGATGTAAAATGTAGAGTGTACACGGTATTACAAAACCTCAATTGTACGATCACATAGAAATCGTTGAAAAACTCAGTCTTACAAACACCTCTATATAACGTTGATCGTGAATATTCAAGCACAATCCTCAATAACACGAACTTTCGTTGGTAATCATAAACATTAACGTCTATATTCATACACAACATTCATCGATGAAATCCCAAGCGCTTCTTAATAGAATTTACTTAATAAAACTCAAGATAAATACAATTATCGAATTACTCTACCATGGAGCGAAAAGCATCATTGTTATGATGTAAGCAGCGCACAATCAAGAGCTATGTACGAGCCGAGCACAGAATACATATAACAATGATGTTCTTTACTCCGTGGTACGAGTAATTCGATAATTGGATTAATCTTGAATTCTATTATGTAAATGCTTCAATAGACCATCACATATCTTATATAATTATGGTGATGTGTTGCAGGTCTCCAATTCAGACTCGCATGGAGTGATGCTTCTGAATGCCAGTCGACCGCTGACCGGTCAATACAAGTGCGAAGTTTCAGCAGATGCACCTCTATTTCACACTGACATCAGATCCACTCATCTTACTGTTGTTGGTATGTACAATTTCATTTGAAGATAGTTGTAGGTTAGGTTATAGATAACCAGTACAATCATTATATGTTATTTCCAATTCAGATTCTGTAGATCCGAAGAGGATGGGATGAAGAATTCTCTTTCATCTGATTCTCATGATAGATCTTTTCTAAGAAACACACGAATTTGAAGAAATGAATATACCTTCTAAGCAACTGATCCATTTCCTGTATCCGATTCCAGACCATTTATCCTGTTCCTCATTATTTTGTGTGTTCTATCATGATTCAATCGATGATTTACATTGTGTAATACATGGGCGTCCTTGAAACTTTGGGGGGGGGGGCGCAGCTCACGAAATAGATCAGCAGTGTGGTACTACTGATGACTACAGGAGAGGGGTACTAGCAGCTGAATTTCTCCTAATTACAGGGTACGGTGTGCGTTTTACTATTTGATCCATTCATTAATCAGTTGAACGAAAAATGGACAAATAGAGTCAATATATCTATTAAAAATAACAAAAATATAAGATAGCTGAAGAAAGGAAAGTTGCACCAGTGTAATCGATTTATTGATACTTGTTACTGCTTGTTGCAAGTTTGTATTAAAATATGCATTTGTATTGATCAAAAAAATAGGCTTTGATGATGTCGATCATAACAGCTGAAGTGAAATAGAATTTTTTTCTCATGAAACGCAATCCTAATCTCCGATGGCGATTCAAATCTCTCGCTCTCGTATTTCTATCCAGCTGGAAAAATCTGATAACAGTCATCCATGAAGAATCCATCAGAGTTGAAAATACTTTAATCAATGTCGATTCATCATCGATGAGAGCCGACCACCACCTTTGCACAAGTCTTATCAATGGCGGCTGATCTTCGGATCACGTTACCTCTCGCCGAAATTTATTGAACGTCCTCAATCCAATCAGTTGCCATCAAAGTCAGCGGAAATTGTGTGCTGAGTTTCAATTATGATCAAGTTCAAACGAACCAATTCCATTAACCGTGCAAAGATGATTGAAACGGGGGATTGAAACATCTTTTTTAGCTGATCATCGAGTGAAGTTTGCTTGCTTTTTACCATATAAATCATCAAAGCATAATGCCCTCAGACATTATTTCACGCCTGACGTTGGCGAAATTAATTGAGTTTTTCCACTTTGCCATCAGCTTCCAAAACTGCTCATGTTTTGTTTGCACCTGTTCGATCATCGATTCTCTTCGTGCCAATGACAGGCATATTTGAGTTACTGCACCAATTTATATTGTCTTTGTCCACAAACTCTCCTTTGTGCATTCACAACTATGTGAACAAGAGATAGTGAGAGAAGGAGCGATGGAGTAATTGGAAGGAGTCACGTAATTATTTTCATAACAGGAGGATAAGAATAAAAGCGATTTCAACGTAGTTTTAGTCTCAATTTTTGAGATAAATAGGATGGGAATAGTTGTACGAGCGTTAGCGAGTTCTTACTTTCGACTCATTGACTCAAGGTAGAAGTAGTTGTCCTTCTGTGGATTTGTATCTTCTACAATAACTTTTGAAAGAATTGACCAATCAGCTTTAAATTTTTAACACGTACTGTTCGAACCTTTTTACAGGTCGATTTCATTAAACAACAAATCTGACTCACTTCTTCGTCCTCAGTCAGCTTTCAGAAGCCGAAGCGAGTAGACGTGTTTTGTGAAATTCATGTAATTATTCTAAAAGTATACCATCAAACTGTTGTGTCAGTGAAAACGGCATTGCCGAATTGTGAGTGAGTGTGTGTGTGCGTGCGCGCGCGCGTTGGCAGCAACTATGACTGTAGCCGAGTTCGGATATTGCTGCTTCGGTGAGTGCTGAATCGGTAATTCTATTGTGAGAACTGAACTATCGTAACTATGAACGGTGACGATAATACGACTATTATTACTATAACTGAAGAAAATAAACCTCCTACAAGGTTCGAACTGATAAAATTCAATCAGAATGCGAAAAATTTTTATTTAAAGCTTGGAACGAAGCTAATACAAAATTCCAGCAATCAGAAAAAATAAGTTCTGAACTTAAAATTCAACTTGAACAGCTTCAAACTAGATTATCAGCGTTAGAGTCTAAATCTAAGAATGAAGAAAAAAATACGGACAATTATCATACCGATGAAGAAGAATTATCTACTGAAACAGAATGGATTCGTCAAAAGCAAAGAAAGAGGAAGAGAGAACAATCTGACTCACCTCCAACACAATCATCCAATGAGCAGAAAGTGAGTTCACGTAGAGAAACTGAACTAAAAGAGAATGCTGAACCAAAAAAAACTCCTAGTATCAAACAAGTTAAGAGACCTCCTCCAATAATACTCTACAACATCCAAGACTATCAAGTAGTGTATAAGATTTTGAATGAAAAAATAAAAGACTCTTATAAGATCACACTATTGATTAATGGTAGCTTAAAACTCAACGTTGAATCTGAGGATAATTATAGACTAGCTACATCATTGCTGAATGACAAAAAAATGAATTGGTCTTCGTTTGAAAACAAGCAAACAAGACCCATTAGAGTAATAGTGAAGAAGTTGCACAGCACTTGCAATCCACAGGAAATAAAGAGGAACTTCAGGAAAAAGGATTTAAAATATTGGACGTGGTGAACATTCTTAAATGGAAAACAAAAGAACCACTCCCAATATTCATGTTAACTTTTGAAAACACAGAGAGCATAAATAGAATTTATGAAATATGTGTAATTATGGGTATGAAGGTTGAAGTAGTCCCCCTGAAAAAATCGAAATTTCTACCGCAATGTAAAAATTGTCAAACCTGGGGACACACTAAAAAATACTGCCAGAAGGAGCCTAGGTGCGTCAAATGCGCTATCAACTGTACTAAGAGTAAAGAAGTTAAGCCTAAATGCTACAATTGTGGGATGGAGCACCCTGCTAATTATAGAGGATGTGTTGTAGCACAAGAGTTGCAGGCACTTCGAAATAAGAAAAAAGCAATAAAATCTATTTCGTCAGTCAACAAAAGAAACGATCCTATTGTGCCACAGAGAGCTGTAATAAATGACAGTAGAGTTAAGGAGAACCAGAGTTATGCTGATAAGCTGAAAAATAAAGTACCTATCAACAGTAACGAAAAGTCAAGTCTTCAAGATTACAACTTGAGTAAAGATTTGGAACTGAGCATTACAACTCAACTTAAATTGATTCTTGAGAAACTAGTTGTGCAAGAAGGCCTCAATAAATCAATTTTAAGTAGGTTAGAAAAACTGGAAAATATTTCAGTTCCAGAAGTCATTCACAAGAAGCATGGAAAATAGATTCAAAATTATGACTTGGAATGCTAATGGATTACTACAGCACAAAGATGATCTATTAGCAATTCTAATTGAGCATAAATAGATGCCTGTCTTATTTCACCAAAGAATCCTACTTTAAAATTAGAGGGTACAAAACGTACCATGCCATACATCCCAACAACAGCGCTAGAGGCGGAAGTGCGGTTATTGTAAGAGAAGAGCTAAACCATCACGAGTTCAAGAAGATAGAATTGCAGGAGTTCCAGTCGATTTCAATCAAAGTCAAACTTATCGGTAGACCATCTGGTACGATCACAATTGGAGCCGTCTACTGTCCACCACGATTTAATTTGAAGAAGATAGAATATATTGATTTCCTAAGCAACTTCACAGGGAAATTTATCATAGGAGGAGACTTCAATTCAAAGAATACACAATGGGGGTCCCGACTGACCACAACTAAAGGAAAGGAACTATTACTGGCTGTTAATGAATACCACTGCGATGTTCACTCAACAAGGAAACCAACTTACTGGCCAACAGACAAAACAAAAATTCCAGACCTGATAGATTTTTTCATCACAAAAAATATTTCACCAAACTGTGTTGAAGTTGAAGAAAAATTTGATTTCAACTCTGACCATTCGCCAATAGTTTTGACAATGCACAGTGCAGCTGTTAAAAAGAAATGCCACCTAGACTCATCAACAGGTACACAGATTTAGAAACTTTTAAAAATATGATAGACTCTAGAATAGACTTGAACACATCTCTGCAAACTATAGATGAACTAGAAACTGAAGTCCAGGAGTTTGTAATCAATATCCAACAATGTGCCTGGGAAAATACACCACTACTTCAAAGCAGGATTTTCAAAGGTAATTGCTATCCTGTAGCGGTAAGAGAGTTGATAGAAAAAAGAAGAAGAACAAGAAGATCATGGCAATCAACAAGAAATCCAAGAATTGAAACAGAACTTAATAGAATTACCAATGAACTGAGAAAGATGATACAGGATGTAAAACAACATGATATCAATAAATACTTAAAAGAGTTAACCAATGAGTCTACTACAAATTTTTCATTATGGAGATCAACCAGGAAACTGAAGAGACCTCTTGAACAAGTTACACCGATAAGGAAGAATCAAGATTGCTGGGCAAGGAGCAATAAAGAGAAAGCCGATTTGTTTGCTGATCATCTGGAAAAGGTTTTCTCACCTCATGAGGAAACAATTATAGATGAGAATCCTCATCATCTTGGAGCAGGAGTTATCACTCCAACATCGCCAAGGGAGGTAGAATATGAGATTAAAAATTTGAGCAGAAAGAAAACGCCAGGTTTCGACTTAATAACTGGAGAGATTCTACAGGAGCTCCCAAGAAAAGCAATTGTGAAGCTATGCCATCTCTTCAACGCTTCATTCCGATTGAAATATGTGCCAAGTTTCTGGAGGGTAGCCGATGTCATCATGATACCAAAACCTGGAAAGCCACCACATGATGTAACCTCGTATAGGCCAATTTCACTACTGCCAGTAATATCAAAATTATTTGAGAAACTTCTACTGAAAAGATTAAAGCCTTATCTGGATGATAATGGATTAATACCAACCCATCAATTCGGATTTCGAGATAAACATAGTACAATAGATCAGGTGCACAGAATAACAAATATTATTGAAAATACATTGGAGGAAAAGAAAGTTTGCTCTGCAATTTTCCTTGATGTAGCACAGGCTTTCGACAAAGTATGGCATTCAGGATTGTGCTACAAAATGAACCAGTTCTTACCAACAGAATACAGTCTGATACTGAAATCATATCTTCAAGACCGTTATTTCAGGATAAAACAAGATGATGCTTTTTCATCTCTCAGAGAAATCAGGGCTGGAGTTCCTCAAGGAAGTGTACTGGGTCCCCTCTTGTACCTCCCATACACATCTGATATACCTCAACCCGAAAACGTAACAGTAGCAACATTTGCTGATGACACAGCAGTTTTATCAGTTGGTGAAACTGTTGAAGTTTCTACAGAGAAATTGCAGGTGGCAGTCAACAGAATAAATGTTTGGACAAAACACTGGCTTATAAAATTGAATGAAGCAAAATCAGTTCAAGTCAACTTTACAAACAGAAGAGTTCAATATATCCCCTTAACACTCAATGGGAATATTGTACCCTACTCCAACACTGCAAAGTATCTAGGCATGACGCTGGATGCCAAGCTTAGATGGAAGGAGCATGTGAAGAAGAAAAGAGAACAACTTGGCATAAAATTCAAGAAAATGTACTGGCTACTTGGGAGGACATCAAAGTTGTCAAATTATAACAAATTGCTTCTCTACAAGCAGATTCTCAAGCCGGTGTGGACCTACGGAATTCAACTCTGGGGCTGCATCCGACCATCCAATATCGACATCATCCAGCGCTTCCAGAACAAAGTACTCAGAAGTTGTGTAGACGCTCCTTGGTACATCAGGAACTCTGATCTCCACCGCGACCTGGGAGTGGCGACAGTCATCAGTGAAATCCAAAGATTTGCAGAAAAACATGAGAAAAGACTTCATCAACATGTGAACGTGGAAGCAATCCAGCTGCTCAACGTGCATGGAGTAAGAAGACTGCAACGCAGAAAGCCACACGAATTAGTTTAGTGCTAAAGTGTTCAATTGGAAGTGCAAAGGCAGAATACTGTATCCTTTTATGCTAAAAATAATCTTTATTTAATCCTTGACCAATATAGAAGGCTTAACCAATGGGTTTTACCTTCACAAACAATATTCTTATCAATTTATGTCAAAATAGAATAGCTTATTAGTCTTTAACTAGGTGCTATAAAAATCAAGAAAAAAAAAAAAAAAAACTTCTTCGTCCTTTTTCTAGGATATAAAAATAACATTGGAAGAGCATTGAAAAATTGTTGTGATTGGGCATTCTGTTTTTATAATTAATTTTTTGCAATTTATATAATTTTTTCATTCATTTGAAAAAGCTGATGCTTTTTTGGAGTTATGTCCTTTATGCGCTCACACATTTCACCTGATTAATATACAACTTTTACATTAACTCGCTTCCGTTACCATGTGTCTGCCTTTCTATTATCTGTCTATAACATATTGCGTAATATTAATGATACAACTTGTAATGGCAGTTGCTGTGACATTGGTATTAAGGTAGGCGCACACAGATCGTCATCGGACGGAAAGCACGCATCGGACGAATCGGACGACTAGATTTGATGCATTGTTTTCAATTGAAATGCACATACCTATACGATGCGGATTTGATTCTGAATCATTCACTCATAAGGAGAAACCTACTGTATAAAGTTCCATGGATTCACATAGGATATGTAACTATGATATATTGACTTATACTGTCAACTGGTCAGCCCGAGTTGAAAACAAAGAAATGTGGAGAGGAAATGCTAAGTTACCCAATGGGTGCGTTCAACGCCACTGATTAATTCCATCGTGTTTTTTTTTCGCTCAGTAAAATACCTGATCACAGATCTGTGGCGCTGAACGGTTTCTCATGCTTGACAGCTGATGTTTCCTCCGCTGTTAATATTTATAAACAAAACTAGAAACTGACCCATTTCATTGTATACAGTGAACAGTTAAAATGAAAAACCATCAAGTGATTGGAGTTGTTTTAAATGCTTAGGAAGATGATGTTAATAATATTTCAAATGTTATTCCCGCTGTATTGGAACTGACTATGCCTTTGCAAAAGCCAAATTTGCTTTTCAATATTAGAAGGGACAGACCTCAGCTATGATGTCTGTTTACGTTCAGCAAGTAATCGGTAGAAAAGTATGCTGATCAGTGAACGAACCGGATGTAACGTAACTTTTTCCCTGATGAGTCAGACCAAACAGTGATTCGATCAGCGCCACGTTCACTCACCGATCTCATTGTTCACTCACCGATCAGTAGCGTTTAAACGACCATTAATCATGAATAACTCTATAGTTTGATTTTTACAGTCATATTGCACTTTGGAGGAAACTCCTCTCTCTTTTATTCCATCCTTGTGCTAATTTGAAATGAAAAATGTAAAAAAAAAACGTTTATATAAATTGCGACGCTCAATTCCTGTCAAATTCCATAAAATCGCCGTTGATACCTTACACACATGAAGAGAAATGCAAAACCGAATCTTAGAGCTCACTTCGCCTGGTCAACATACCGCATGTGGTATGGTACAATAAAATCTTCATGGGAACGGGCATCAGTTATGTAAGAATGCTACATCCTTTGACAAAGATTCTCTCCACCTATATGGTTTTCTATCACTTTTACATGAGTAGTTGCAGTTTCGCAGGTCAAATTATCCAGTATACTTCTCTTCATTATTCTGATCGAATTCAAATGAATTGATCTTCCTATTTATCTGAAACCACATGATATACCACCATTATATACCACACTTAAACCGATCCAAAGAAATTTCTACAGCAGCTTAAAGCACAGGATTTCTCAAGTGTGTTCTGAACCTGAAACTCAACCTGTCTTAACCATAATAGTTGAGAATCGACCTCTTTTTCCTTGTCAATGGGGGAATTGAGGATGTCACTTATGGGTGTAAACCGCCACTCAACTAATAAAGGCTGTCATTTTCAGAGGCGATTGTTTTCACCAGAGTTCTGTCGCAGAGGGTTAGAGTGGCAGTCCCCAATGACTTGTCGGTTGGAGGGGGTAGTTTTCCGACTTTTCTTCTGCTGAAGAAAATGATGGAATGAATTTCCGTCCACTTTTTCCAATAGGAAAAGTCGGGCTCGAGAAGAGTATGGTCAAGTTCAGACAATGAGTGTGACAAGGCACACTTCCTGTGCCGTCTTATCTGTTATTTCTCGACTTTTTGTTCCCAACACTTTTTGCGTTCACATTTTGTCGTACTCTGTGGTGTTTGTGAACAGAGACCCATCTATCAGTTTCTAATTCATGGTAGTGCGCACTGAGAAACTAATTCCGTCAAGAGATGCTTGAAATCTTGCGGTATCAATAAGAATATTAACTACTGTTAGAGCTGTATGGAAGCTATGTCTAGTGAATCCCTGAAAATGTAGAATTATTTTTGAATACTCATTCCATCAGAATTCCTTCACACCTTCCAAGTTCGGTTTATTTGGTTCAATTATCGGGAAAATAACTCACTTGAACTCCACTACAGACCTTTACTGTAGCAATATTGCATTTCCAATAGGAATAGATCCAGGTACATTTCCAATAAGCAGATTGAAACAAAAAGATTTGCAATTCAATTTACTAAATCGTTATTTCTAATACAACATTGTCTGCCAGGGGGAATTTAGCAAACATTCCTCATGGGCCGGGCCAGTTTTACTACACCTTTTCCAATTGTATTTGAGAAAGTATCAATTGTATTCGAGGATAGTCACTTGTAACTGAGAGAATGTCAGATGTAGATGAGAATAGTCAATTATTGTATTTGGGAAGTCATCATATGTAATTTAGAGCAGTGAATTGTATTTGAGAAATCGGCAAATGTAAATGAGAAGATATCAATTGAAAATGAGAAAAAATTCCAATTGACATGTCGTGACTCTTCTGTAGCCTACAGTACAGGTTTGATTTGAGAAGGAAAGGATATTGTACCACGTACACAGTATTCCAATTACTACCAAAGGCTTTGTTTGGGGGCAAATTAATATTTTCAATGATGGAAGTATTTCCCCTGTACTGTTTACGAATGATTGATGAGTATCATTTCTATGTATGTATTGGCAACGCGACTTTTGTCTCCAAACGTTTTGTGAAATATTGCACTTGATGAAGATCAAATTCTCTATGTTTACGGCGCAATTGAACTTTATCATCAATCAATTCAATCTCTTGATCAAACAATTCGGCAATTCTTTAATCGATTTTGGGGCTTGAATTTTTTTTTCCAAAAACTAAACGTTTTATTGGAATATATTATTTTATCATATATTGGATCATATTATTTTATATGTGTACAGTTATGAAAAATGTAAGTACTGGAATTATACTGGTTTTTCGACATCATTTCCCAATTTAAACTTACAACTTCTCGATTTCAAATCGTATGTTCTCAAATTGAAGTCTAGTTCACACCAGAGTATGAGACCTCCAATCACCCCACTCAACACAAACATGCTGCTTTCAAAACAATGATCCATAGACTAAACACCATCCCCTTATCAACAGAAGATTACAGTACAGAGCTCAACACAATAAAATTCTTGGCCCAAACTAATGGCTATGATCCACTACTTATAGACAGAATCCAACAGAAAATGAAAAGAAAAACTCAAAAGCCCAGCACTGAAAATAACAAATTCATAACACTAACATACATAAACTCAAAGTCCAACAGTTTAGCAAAGAACTTCAAAAAGGCAGGATTCAAGATAGCATTCCAAACAAAAAACAAAATCAAAAACCTACTTACCACAAGAGAACAGAAACAAAACCTATATGAAAACCCAGGGGTATACAAACTCAACTGTTCAAACTGCTATGTCGTAATTAATTGTTCAAAGTGATTATTTAACAAGCAGTTCGTAATGGAATCAAACATTGATGACTATTCTCAATTACAATTCATTGATACTTTCTCAAATACAGTTGGAAAAGGTGTAGACTGCCTGATGGCCGCGACATTGAAAATACATGATATACATAACACTATTGGAATCGTATCCCACTCAACAGAACAACAAGAGAACTGAAAAATATAATAAATTTATTCTAAGTTTTGAATTCATCTACCCATCCTAAAAAAAATTAATGCAATCATTTTATTCTATTCTATCCATTCATCCTACAAACTATGAAACTTCAAGAGAAAAACAACAGGCTACAGTCCAAATTTGCTTTTTCTTACGGGTGATAGTGGCACCATAGACTGAGTTAAATTGGTAAATTTCAAGCAGTAAAAACGTTCGTCAGCTTTGTGGTTTGTTTACATTATTTGAAATGTCATCATAGCCTGACTTCTCATTGAAAATAAATATGTTTATAAGAGATTTTTCTAATTCACTCATACATTTATTAAAAGTTTACCTTTTTACATTTAAGTCAAAAAATATACCAAAACTCTGGTGTGGCGCACTCACACAACTTTCCTTGCCGTTATGAGAATTGATCACCTGACGCTAGTGTTCACGCGCATCTCAAGTCCACTAAACTTATAAACAAAGATCTGATTCAGCTGGTGACAGGACAATAAAGCTGGAGACATACGAGGTCTGCTATCTCTTCATAGTGAACCATTCAATAGAATCGACAGTTGCCAACAGTGTGCAATTGGATAATCATATTTTCTCGAATTTCGAGCTTATTTTCAATTTTAGGTGAAAATGTTACACAACATTAATTTTAGAGATTTTCATGCTCAATCTTTTCCATTTGAATTTTCTTGTTCAAATTTGTTTGGGAGCCTGATAATTGAATGAAATAGAATTTTCAGATTATGTGAACCAGAATATTGTTTTTAGAAAGCATAATGCATGATTTTGTTATGAGAAAATTGGAATTTCAAATGTACTGCCATAAAGACCCCACATAATGGCCGCTCCATAAGGAACACGAGTGTCATGACCTGTATTTTTATAGACCTTGGTCTCTTCAATTCGCGTTTACTATAATAGAAACTGATCCCCACATGGCAGAAGTGTATCATTAGTATCTAGATACATTGTAACCTAGGTACATTGGTATCTATTACGTAGGCCTAGAGTTGATTGGTTGATTGCAAGCAATTCCAGCGAGCATTTTGACATTATTTTATTATGATAATAATAAACTGGCTAATGAATGATCATACGTGGATCCACAAGGCAGCCAACATGTTAATTAGACACACTCAATGTGTAGTTCAATTTGGATAATCTTCCAGAGCGAAACAGTTTTATTGGATTAGGTTGGTATAGTAGTGTTCCCTGTGGCGAAGTTATCCGGAAGACAGCGTATCACTTTTTCGCAGGGCTGCCAACTTACGCTCGAAATTAAACTATTACTGTTGAGCGTTTATTGCTTTGCACTGATAGACAGGCGGCAGGAAAAGCTTTAATCGGTTGCCATTAGCCTCCAGTGAGTGACGTAACGAGTACATGCCAGAAACAGGGCTGCTTGTAACGGCAAGAGAAAAGAAAAACGCTGAGTTAGAACGAAGAGGGATTGTGTGTGACAAGAAGGAATGGATGTGCAGATCAATTGGAGAGGATGAGATGAACTACAAGTTATAGCCTATAAGTTAAAGCGAAACTTTAAATCAGTGTTTGAATAGCACATGATGGGAGGAATTTCATTGGAGATTCAGCAATCAAAAAGATCTCTCTTCAAAAGTAGTTCAACAAAATAGCAATTAGACGATGAATAAAACTACTCTTCTACTATGCGGTTTGAGTATAGAAAAACAGACATACTTTTCAGCATTTGAGATATCAAGAATTAGATATGGAATCCTATTCTACTCTGCTAGTCTCCCTCAATCTTTTTGAAACACCCTCAAGGTTAAACCACAACTTTGATGATTCCCTAGTCTATAGACTGGAGCGATGACACCAAAAAAATGGAAATACATCAACATCAATCATATTGTTGCGGGTTTCTACACTAATAAACACTTGAGGCAATTTTTACTGATTAGTTTTATTACTTGCTAGGAGGCAACCCGTGCTCCGCAAGGCTCATCCATTTTGAAACTTGACAAACTGAAAACTTGACGTATGAAATCTAGGAGAATTGGAAATAGGCCTATAAGAATCATCGGTTAATAAGAATGTATATGCAACATTTCAAGTAATCAGTCCAGTACTTCAGACGTGATGATGCGTCAAACATAATTCTCCTATCTTTTACACGTGTATATACGTGTATAAGCCAGTTCTTTCCTTTATTATAGTATAGAAGGTATACTATGGGAATAGTACTTCTATACCATAGTATAGAAGAATAGATAGATGGATAATATATCAGTATCTTCGAATGAGAATAACTTTTGAATGTTTGAGATATCGATGTACGGTTTTCACCATACATTTTCTCTTAAATCCTGTATCGAATTCATGTTTCATATTATGATCATCACCTTCCAATTTAAAAAATGATGTTGGATTCAAAATTGCGGACAAAATTTGGGTGCGACGGAGAACCTGTATTTATTATTCGAATAATATCCCCAATCAAACCTATCTTCTAATTTCCCTTTTAAAAGGAATGTTCAGCTGCTTCCATACAAAAACTGGAAGCATGACAAATTGAAAACTTGACAAACTGAAAACTTGATGTGATGAAATCTTGAAGAATTGAAAAGAGGTCTATAACCATCCTCGGTTAATTAAGAATCTACAAGCAAAATTTCAAGTTAATCAGTCCAGTAGTTGAGACATGTAATTTAGTGATTTCGAATTTTGATTCTGAATTATTCACCCAAACGGAGTAAACTATGAAAATATTATTTACTCAAGAATGATTCACCCAAACTGTAACATTTATATAGGCCTTAAGCAGTGCCTCCACACTGAACAAATGTTCGACATACATGTTCGGCAAACATGTTTGTTGAGGAGCTCAGGGACAAACATTTTTAAAAGTTTGGACAATCATTGTTATTCAAACAAAAAATTATTGTTTTTCCGAACATTTCCAGTTTGACAGCAGTGAAGCATAAAGCCTGTTCTTCCCACTTGAAATTATTTGTTTGGTGACGCGTATAATACAATTTGCCCAAGCTTTTTCAACAAACATGTTTGTCGAACATTTGTTCAATGTGGTCATGGCTTTAAAGGTTGGTTTAAATTATGGGAACAGCTTACTATTACTTTTTCAAAAATAATTTGACAGTTGGTTTCATTGGAGATCCTATTCGAATTAAAAAGAAACAACTTTGCTGTACCTTCAAAATATTGGTCGATCATTTTGAATCCAACTTTATTTTCATGGGAAGGTTTGATAATAATATAGATGTGCAGTTTCCGCTATTCATATTCTCTTGAAAATCTGAATCGAAATTTTGTATCACATGTCACATTAACACCTTCCCATTGTACCAAAATTAGTCCCTAATAATTAACTATATTTTCATTTCAATAACTTGAATGATTATAATCGAGTTTTCTTAGTTTGTGATTCAAAGATTTAAATATTGTATTTTGGTTTGCGATTTGCCAAACCTGCTGTTGTACAGCTGACTGAGTGATTTTGCTAATTGTAAAATAATGTTGTATATTAATCAGCTGAAGTCATGTGTATTGGTTATTTTGATAAAGCTTCATGATGGCATTATGAAAAATATCATACAGTGTTTGGCATTCAGGAAAAAGCTTGGAAGAAGTAAGCTAGCTACACACACATCGATTTTTTGTTCGTACGATATTTTGCCGTCCTTATGAATTCTAACAGATTAAACGGTACTTGACAAACATCATTCTGTTTTGAATCATTTGTTTAATCTGATAGAATTTATAAGGACGGCAAAATTAATATCGTACAAACAAAAATCAATGTGTGTGTAGCTAGCCTAAACAATCGATGTGTGTGTAACTGGCTATAGAAGTAATACATATACTCGAATTTATTGTAAACAGAGAAAAGTAGTTCAATTTAACGCACTCATTCGGAAACGTTTGATACTACGCTTGAAAAGGAATTTAGTTGACAAAGCGACACGTTTGTGTGGTAGAATTAACATGATATTTGAATTGGCCGTTTGGTATGGCAGGCTATCGACAAAATGGACATTTTGTAGGTATCGTTTATTTGCGAAGATGTTGGAGTGTTGGGTGGCGCACCCACTTAGGCCGGATGCCGGTGACATAAAAATGCCATTAACAGAAAAGGCAGTGACCGTCGGTCCTGGCCTGAGGCGGTGCTCTTATCTGCACTACGTGAGACTGTTGGCAAAGCGGCTTTTTCAGCCGGTGCAAAAGTGACGGCCGGTCTTCGGGGCTCGAACCCCGTACCCCGAGCCACCAACACTCCGCAGGCTGTGAATTATTTAGCCGACCTCGACGACTTTGCCCTAGCATAAATTCCTTCGAATCTAGACCCCACCACACACGACCTTCAAACTATAACGCCACCAAACGACTGTGCTTATACGTGATGCAGACACCACCCCTCGCCACTTCTTACCAGCCGGGTAAACGCCTAACAAATGCATTTTTCAGTGGCATCTCTATGACGGAACAGCGTACATGTCCGCAATCGACAACTTTGAAAATTCAATCCATGTTGATCAAGTCCAAGTTGGATATCTTGACGGAATTATACCTGCATAAATATGTTCTGAGAAGGTTAACAATAATATTAAATGATAATAAAGAAGTAAGTCGAATGAGAGATGAATACATTTTTTTGATTTGGGGTACGAGATGATGACCACATGCGATTGAAAGGAAAAATGATGTGGTGAGATGAATAAAGCAACATTTTCAAAAAACGTAGCAAAAAAATTACTTTATATTTATTTATCCATTGTACGAAATACTATAATTATAATATGATTATAACCATGCAGGAAAAACTAAGCTGAGCCTGAACTATTTCTCTCCCAAATATTGATAAAAAATAAATTAAAGTTGTCCAATATTGTTTAATAATGAATTATGAAACCACACATCACTGCTACACAACTCAATGTTCGGTCCAGAAATAGTTATTGAAAATTTTTGAAAGTTGAGGAAAGAAATGTAACAAAGAAACCAATTGAGAACTTGAGAAATACTCATTGCACTTTTTTGAGAAATTTACTAATTTGAGAATAGTTTTTTCATTGTTGGAGACAATCCTTATCACCAAATTGATATCGATGGATTGAAGATGTAATAGTATATTGAGAGAAGAAAAAACAATACCCAATCAAAAGTTCAGTCAATGAATCTTGGTTTGATGTTCAACTTCTCTTCCATATAAAACAAAACATTAACATTTGTCATTTATTTGAACAAATTGAAACATTTCACTTATAACATATTTATTGAAACAAAAATTTATTAAAACAATTTCAGGATAGGCATTGCCATTTTAACAATTCTCTGTTATAAATTATGTCTTCTTCTAGTGTAGTAATACAATAGAATTATCTAGGCATCATAGACATAGTTGATTATCTAGGCATCTAGCCCAATAGTAGTAGTCAATCACCTTTATAGGTCATTCAACTTCCAATCAATTTGTGATCAATACCATAGTTTATATCCCGCCACCCTCTGCTTCAGTTTCAATTCACTATTATTGATAAGTATATAACAACAGAATCCGATACCTTCATATTTATATTTTCATAAATTTGCGGTTGTGACAACTGAGTATTCCCATTCAATATGTCAATTGCTTGAGTGAACTTAGCACTTACTTTCAATTTAAGTACATTGCTTATTTTAAGTACATTGCAAGATTATTTTCATCATCAATATACTTCTGACAAAATACAAAATATACTTCTCAAAAAATACCATATTTTTGATATGTTTTCTTGACGTAAGTGGTAAATTTACAAGGGACGTGTTCGGTTTCGGGAGTGTTGACTCTGCGTTATATCTCTTGGAGAAATAACAATACTGCCAGGCAAAGGAGACAGACAGAGTGATGAAAGTTGCAGTTGGACTTGCTTTCTTATGCTGCCGGTCTCTCTGCGTCAATTCAATTTGAGCTGTGGGCCACGCGCGACCAGCAAAAGGGATGTATGAGTGAACAGAGAGTTCTCATGATTGAACGGGCGGCTAGAACTGCTCTACCCTGCCAGAAAAAAGCATCGGGGACCTATAACATTCTCTTTGAGTGAGAGAGTGAGAGAAAATGAAGAAGAGTGAGTGGAGTGTGAGAGAGTGAGGGTGGTAGTGAATAAGAGAGTAGAGAGTAAGAGGTGACGCTCTGCCTTCTCTCTCCGCATGCCGACGACTTCCTCTGAATTTTTCTCAGATCACGTCCTAACACTATTTCCTATGTAGAGACCGAATTTTACGTGCCCCATTTGTGATCAAACGACTTGATGCCGACATGACATTCCGAATATTCCTCTCGATAACATCTCTTTCAATTTTTACCATACTGCAAAACAGCACTATGTTTCTCAACATACTATGGAGAAGTTCTAAATTATCCAAAGAATTCAACAAAACTGAAATAATCACTTTGATGAGAATTTTCTTGAGTGCCTCCAGTATTTCATAGAATGGAAATATAAATTTCAATTACTGCAATCAGAATTGAACTTCTTGAGAGTCGTAATTACTGGATACAATCATATAATATGATTAACTGGATACAATAGATGCTGACTAGAATTTTTGCTACTTCAATTTTTGCAATCAGAATTCAAATTCAAGAGAGTCTCATGACTTGAGTTTCAATCAATACATACCGTGTGTCTTTGAATATTATAATTTTCCCTAAACTTCATTATGAGTTATCAATGCAAAAAAGGATATCAAAAAGGTATTTGAGGGATGTATTCTTCCACCTTTGAGATTATTTGAATCTACATAATGACGAGAATATAATTATGAGACTTGTTTGTTGAGAAAAGTAAATTTTAATTGTTACAGTATAATGGAAAAGAATAATTGGGTTTACAATTCTCAAAAACTGATATATCTATCACTCAATTGTTTGAAATTGTTCTAGAATCCTTTTTGTCCAGAAACATATCTCGAAAAACATTTCAACACCCCTCTTCATAATCTATTTTCAAATTGAATCCAAGTTCATTCACTATTAATTTTTTTTTAATTCTGCATATTCTCGTACTTTACATCCATGATTTCATAGCTTCATCACATTGCTTTATCATCTCAATATTCATGGAGTTCCTTCGAAAATGCCGTTGATATCATCCATAGTCATCATTGTATCATGATCATGATCATGAACTTGTTGCTTCTGTTGATAATCCTGATTCAGTGTCTCAAGAGAAGCAGAGCAGCATTCAAACATAATATAATTAGTTGTAACACTCACATTCTTGTATTAACATTATGAGCTGCATTGCACGAACGTATTAGCCTCCTTCATAATATAGAAATTCAGGCGAATTCAATCATGTTTGTGCTCTAATTGACTAGAATATTAGCTGATTCTACCACTCGATTATGAATACATAATGATCGCATTTGGAGCAATTTGAGTTGATTTGCGATTCAAGGAATCCTCCCTTCACGTGAATGGCTTGCTCATTCCTAATTACACACAATATGGAATATGGTATCATTCAGTTGTTATAATTCATAAAAATCTCGTGGCAATGATTCGATGGAGTCAAAGGTATCTCTGATTGATAAAATTGAGAACATCCCTACTTGGTAACTATCCATACTAGTCATAGAAGTAACAAGATCTAGTTTGCAATTACAAACATAATCAGCAATCGTGATCCAGATAATGATATGTGAATGATTTCTGAACAAGAGGACTAAAGCTACATTCAAAATCATAATCTATATAAAATGTAAAAGCGGAATGGCACTGACTGACTGACTGACTCACTCACTCACTCGCACCAAATATCTACCGGACCAGAAACGTTTAAATTTGGTAGGTATGTTCAGTTGGCCCTTTAGAGGCGCACTAAGAACGGATTTGGAAAAATTTCCAAAGATACGCCCAAAATTTGCGTTTTTCCAGCGTTTTCTCAGCTTTATCAAGAACAAATGAACAGAAATTGTTCAAATTCAGTACAAAAGCTCAGCTAGAGTGTAATGATGTTGTGTTAGAAGGAATTTACATTAACGTCTGAGATACTCCCAAAATTAGCGTTTTTTTTGCTTTTTCTTAGATTTATCGAGAACAAATGAACAGAAATTGTTCAAATTTAGTACAGAAGCTAAGCTAGGGTGTAATAATGTTGTGTTAGAAGGAATTTGGAATAACGCCAAAGATATACGCCCAAAATTAGCGGTTTTTCGCGTTTTCTCATTTCTTTCATCAAGTTAGAACATGTTCAAATTTGTTACAGAGGTTGAGCTAGGGTCTAAAAATTTTGTAATGAGGTGAGCTTGATATTTCATCGAAGATACGCCCAAGATCACCGTTTTTCCAACGTTTTTCTCAGCTTTTCTGCGTTTTCTCAAATGAAAAATGCAGGCGAGCGAAGCGAGCCCGCTGATTTCATTTTTGGACGATCGAGTCGGGGGTCCTGGCTAGACGGATATGGCGAGCGAAGCGAGCCTGACGGCTAGTTAGTTATGATTCACATTTTTGTTATGATTATAATAGTCCAGGCAAGGAATGCTCGAAAAGGGTATAGAGGGAGAAGTTTGGAACACAATTTTTGATCCCGCAGCTCTTTTAAGGAAAGTGAGGAATGAACATTTCAAAAGTCCTCACTCCTACCCCCTTGGCTAAGGTGGTGGGGGTGGTTTGAAAGTACCATATTTTGGTTTCTGCACATATCTCGAACAATATGCGTCTTTCGGAATTTTTGTAGAATACAAAATTGAAGCTTATAAATTAGCATACAAGTTGCATTTGTAACATTTTTCCATATCTCTTTTAGTTTTCCAGGTATGAGCCTCGAAAACTTCAAAATTATTCCTATTATCAAAAGTCCTAACTCTTACCCCCTGTGCTAAGGGGGTGGGAGTGGTTTAAAAGTACCATATTTTGGTTTCTGCACATACTCGTACAATATGCATCTTTCGGAAATCTTTGTAGAATACAAAATTCAAGCTTATAAATTAGCCTACAAGTTGCATTTGTAACATTTTTCCATATCTCTCTTAGTTTTCCAGGTATGAGCTCTCGAAAATTTCACATTATTAAGAAAACCCCTTCCGGCTCCGATTTTTCATCTTTTTAGCCTTATAACTAACTTTTCAACGATTGAATAAAAAAATCCGTGCTAATTATGAGCTCAGAGAGCATCATATTGTATCCAATTTCATGTATTATTCCATTATTTTACGCATCTCCCTACGATTGTTGCAGTTTTTTCTTCCAACTTTTTGAACTGTCCGGGCTTATTATTCAACAACAATGCATCGGAAAAATAAGTACTATACGTTGGGTTGTAGAGGATCTCATTCTCATTTATTTGATGTATTTATTCACCATTTTATGCTTTCCATCAATTGTTATATCTTTAGTGTTGAGAGTAAAATTCTCAATCAATTAGTGTTGAGAATTGAATCCTCTACAACTCAACGTTCAGTAATTATTTTTCCGATGCATTGTTGTTGAGTAATGAGCCCCGAAAGTTCAAAAAGTTGGAAGAAAAACAGCATTTTTAAAGATTCCGCACTCTTAGAAGTGGATATCTTGGAAACTAAAGAAGATATCACAAAACTCCACAGAATAAAACTCGTTGGAAATTTTTCTAGCTTCATTTTTGTCCAGTTAGTCATGTCGCTGAAATGCATTGTTTCAAATATACATGAGAGTAAGCCAGAAATGGAAAAAGGCAACTTTTAAACAACCCTCATCCCTTAAGTACAAGGGGTAGGGATGAGGACTTTTGTAATGTTCTCCTTCCAACTAGTCCAAACAAAGCTGCGGAGTCAAATATTGTGTTCCGATCGTTCCCTCGAAATTTCCCTGTCAATTGATCTATTGTTGTTGAACTGAAGATTCTACACTCAACACTATAACGGCTGCAACGATCGTAGGCTATGATACTGTATAAGCTCATGATTTTTCCATTCAATAGTTGAAAAGTTATAAGGCTAGAAAGATGAAAAATCGGAACCGGAAGGTTTTTTCTTAAAAATGTGAAACTTTCGAGAGCTCATACCTGGAAAACTAAGAGAGATATGGAAAAATGTTACAAATGCAACTTGTGAGCTAATTTATAAGCTTGAATTTTGTATTCTACAAAGATTTCCGAAAGATGCATATTGTACGAGTATGTGCAGAAACCAAAATATGGTACTTTTAAACCACTCCCACCCCCTTAGCACAGGGGGTAAGAGTTAGGACTTTTGATAATACCGAGTGATTCAAAAAGGACCTTACAACTTTGAAAATCCATATAAATCTTATTAAAAAAGGTAAAGAAATGGTTTTGGTGTTGTTTTAAAGGAAAACACTCAAAGTTTTGACTCTTGCAGTCCGCTAGTGCCTGGTCGCGCCGCACAAGCGCTAGAGTTAGTTACGTCAAAGATGGCTGACTCCACTGGACCCGAACGTAATAGCTGTGTGTTTTGGCTTGAAAAACGGCATAGTGTACCTTGATATTTTGCAAAAATTTTTGATATCACAGATTGATGAACGAAATGTTCTCTTCATGCAAGATGGCGCACCACCACACTAGCTGACTGACAACCGGGATTTTCTTAATGACCACTTCGAAATCAGTGGATTGATCGTAATGCGCCAATTGCATGGCCTCCTCGTTCCCCAGACTGACACCGCTGGATTTTTTCTTGTGGAGTTTTATGAAAGATATTGTGTATGTACCTCCTTTGCCAGTCACTCTTCCTGAGCTTAGAGCAAGGATTTGCGCTGCTGTTAAGAAAGTTACACCTGAAATGCTATAGTGCGAGTCTGGGAAGAAATCGACTATCGATTGGATGTCTGCAGGATAACCAACGGAAGTCTCATAGAAAATTTTTAGTCTAAGGTAAAAAACTTTGAAGTGTTCTCCTTTAAAACAACACCAAAACCAGCTCTGTACCTTGTTTAAAAAGATTTATATGAATTTTCAAAGTTGTAAAGTCCTTCTTTAATCACCCGATATATGATGATCATCTCTCACTATCCTTTAAAGAGCTGCGGGGTCAAAAATTGTATTCCAAAATTTTCCCTCTATAATTTTCCATTGACTGGACTATAACTGTATTCCACAACTAAAAATAACATTGATCAGGCTTCTCTCGAATAATATTCTGTGTCTAGTGAATGAACTATTGATATCAATTCAATCTGTTAATTTTCACTTGGCATAACAATACATGTACATAATTATAAATATTTGATACTTAACAAAAAAGAATAACATTTTCACAAAAACAGTACGAAAAACATATTGATAGAGTGGAATTCCCCCAATAAGACTACGCGTCTGAGATTGGGGGACAGTTCAAGCAAGCAGTATTATTCAATAAGTAGTTATATGGTATTATAAATAATAATTCCTTTCCTTTTTCCTTCTTTCTGGTACCCCCAGAAGAAGGGAGTTCATTATAGAAAATATAAAAAACAAAAATAGGAATACACTTATATAAAGGAATCTTACATACAAAAAAAATGAGAATAATAAAAAAAGCAAGAATGACAAATGATAAGAAAATTCCTTCTCAGTGGAAAATTTTAAGAATTTTGAGCCAGACGAAATATAAATTCTCCAAAACCTTCTAAAGAAGGTTTGACTGGAGGAGTCAAGTTTTACATTAGCTTATATTAGAAGAAAACATAGAAATAGTACATTGATATAATCAATCAGTGATCTCAAAATAATAATTTTTAATTCAAATCATATCAAAAGAAAAATAGTTGTGAATCTTAAGTAGAAAAAAATTAATTGATACATTGATAATAATTCATTTAATTGTATTGTGTAGCAATTGTAGCAATAGTATAATAAAACAATGGGATTTCAGTTGTTGCTCATCACAAATGATGATACACAAGAAAAAAAAGAAAGAATTCATGAAGATCATTCAAATTCACTCAAATTATTTAACAGAAAGTGTTTCATCTTATTTTTAACAATCGAAATTCTATCCAGAAATTAAATCATCATTGAAAATAGTTGGTACAAGATAACTTAGTTCACATTTACCATGATAATTATTGTATTCGGGCACAATAAACCTCTTATATGCTGCACCTTGTCTTCGCTCATGCAAAATTCTTCTTGACGTTTTATATTTATTAGAAAAATAATTATTTAATAAGATATCATATCTGAAGAGATCGTTTACAGGAAGAATGCTATAATTGTGAAACAAATTTGGCTTAGGGTAACTCTCTTCTTTTGTATGAACTATTTTCAGCAAGGAATTTTTTAATCTCTTAACTCTATCAATTTCATAGCCACTTGCATTTCCCCAAACATTGACACCGTATCTAACTACGGATTCAGCCAGGGCTTTATAAACAACTATCAATGTCTTCTTTGAGACAGATCGCTGTAAGTTATATAAATAATAATATTTATATAATAATAAAAATAAATAATCAAAAATGGTAATAAAAATATGGTATTATATTCTCTATAAATTACAATATGTGTGATTAAAATTACAAAGATAAGATTCAGATAACAGAAGGTGAATTATTATAAGTGATAACATAATCATATATAGTGTTGATTGTAACTTGATATTCAGAGTGGGAGAGCAGGAGGACCCAAAAAACCGGTGTCAATTCATTGTTTTATGAGCCTGTATTATGTTTTGAAACTCTAAATATTTGAACGTGAGGTATGTATATATAAATGAATCTAGCACTTCGAAATATTAATGTATAAAGTTATTCCCCCATGCATTTACTCTTCCTAGGTGTAAGTTGAGTGAATTATGATTATGATTTGAAGTTGATACAGCCATTGCAATATTTCTTAGGGCCAGTTTCCGAGTCCTAGACTTTAGTCAAGTTCTACACTTTAGACAGCTGCAGTCAGAAAACTGGCTTTCCGAAACGGGGCGTTGTCGCAGTCTTTATAACAATCTTTATTTTCTCATTTCTATAATTGGAAACGTTTTCCTTAACGGAATTAAACATTCCTAAATAATTCAAAATAGATGAAACTTTTCACAATTTTGTGTTTATTCCATTTTGTGTAATATGTTCTAGTTTTCCGAAACTATTCCAAGGTTACTATGAAAATGACTACGACAATGCACCGTTTCGGAAAGCCAATTTTCTGATTCCAGCTGTTTAAAGTCTAGAATTTAGCCAAATCCCAAGCTCAGAAACCTCCCCTCAGAGTAGTAATTATTATCTGAATAATAATAATATCAATAATCTTTGGAAGGCTGATGAACTAGTTGTGATTAGTACTCCATCATGAGTATCTAGTGAGTATCCAAAGAAGACTAGAATATCTAGTGACAACAAAATATACAAAATATTGATTATGATGTGTTAATCGAATCGAGTATAGTCTTTATTTTAGTAGATGCTAAGCCTTTTTTCATAATTAGTGATTTGTTTTGATGTAGAGTGATTAATTCATACTATAGGTCATAAAATAGGAACATTTTGTATTCATGAATACGCATTCGCATAATTGCCGGAGTATTCAGGTTGGAAAAGGCATATTGTATATTCGTGTTTTATTCGAAGTGTAAAGCCGCAGGTAATGAAATGTACGAGCCTCTAGATTGAGTCGATTTATTCTGTAGGCTTAGTTTGTGCTTGGGCTGCGTGACACAGTTTTGGATACCGGCAACCATCTTCTCAAAGAATTATCTTCTAGATGATGAGAGTGGGGTTCCCTCTCTCCTTGAGGGGGCTCAACCACCCCTAACACCAAGGAGCTCAACACCCCTCTTCCTCCAACCTCATTTCTTGTTTGAATTTGTTCATCCAATTTGGGTGATCCACGACGCTTTGAATAAAACACGAGGCGCAAAGAGACAGACAAAAATTTGCCAACAGTTTTCTTCGTAAGAATATTTCTCCGAACCGGGTTTCAATACACCCTATGAATATTCTCTCGCACATTACCATACTTGACAAAGAGATAAATTGTGTTGTAATGTCGTCTAATGAGACCAGAATAAATAATGCGCGAAGAGTCTTAGGCCAGGTTCAAATTTAAATTTTGTCCACCTGAATTACAATGACTGTGAGACTGCCAAAAAAATCTGTGGCGTTTGCCAGAGCCAGAGCTGAAAATGTAGGCATTCATGTAATGTATTTCCATATCGAGTGCTAGATATATATATATATATTGATATTCTGATAGCAATTTTGTTCATATCCAAACGGAAGCTAGTGATAAGATTGGTCTATATGAAACTGGTGTCTTTCATTGATTGAACAGATGAAATGAACAAGCTTTCAGATTGAGTTGATTATTCAACTATTATGTTCATAACTTCATCTATTCAACTATCGTACTACTCGAATGTTATTGAGTTGAAACTTTAACTGTTGAGGTCAGCTCTATCTGTTCAACTGAAATAGTGCTACTCTTATATTAATGGATTATATTAATGAATTCTCATGTTGTGTGAACCCTTTACTGGATTGTATAGATTCGAAGTTGATGGAACGAACGTTTTGAAATATTCTTGTCTAAATAAAGGGACTACTTCTATTCAGAATCATATAACTTATCGCTCTATTCACAGATTCCAAGTGAAGTATATTACTCGAATCTGTCTCTCCATTGGTACTGCAGAACAAAACAATGAAATTAAGAGTAGGCCTAACATTTTTTGAACTTCATTTTCATTCATTCCATAATCATTAATATCTTACCTCTCTCCCCAACTCATGAAATTCAATGATCTAGCTTTAATATTACGTTATTTGTATCTTATTTGATGAATATAATTATATCAAATTGAACCAGTATTTTAATGTTTTGATATTAGTGTTCATCATCTAAAATCATCTAAAGATCATTTCGGATGATATCATCATAATATATTGTCATTTTAAAGCAAAACCAAATATCCTCAAACTTTCAACTAACCTTCGGAGAGAACATTTTACAATATGCTCAAATTATTTTTACTACCTTATAATTTTGATCCGATTCCATTCCAATCAGAATGCGACTAATTCAAACTATTTAACAATTATTTAGAAAGATTCTGGGAAAACCAAAGTCTCGAAAAACTTAAAATCAGTTTTACCTCAATGAAAAACCGGCCGATCAACATTGATAAGCCGTTATTTAAGCGGAAAAACCATGCATTTAGACTGCATTCCTGTGCGTTGAAGCCGGCGTGCACGCACGCGCCTACAAGATTAGCGGCGAACTTGTGCGTTGCAGGCCATAAATCTTGCGTTAATTGCGCTTTTGTTGTAATTGACTGTTGAACAGAGGCCACAAAACATGGAGCGAGTTTGCCCACAGACCTTCTTCATGTTAACTTTGGTTTAACTATGGTTTAACTGTAGCTCTTCGACCGTAAATGGCCGAAATCCCGATAGTGGTAAAAGCCAAGTGCAGCTCTCGATAGCCTTGTTATAAGTTTGACCTCCGATCTAGTCGAAGAAATAAGGTAATATGGGACAATACAGGAGACGGCTCTGCAAACAACGGTAGGCCTGTCGAAAGGCGCCCAGTCTAAAGGAAAATATCAAGGTGTGAATAGAAAAAAATAAGACCTCTTCGATCAAATCATTGATTCTCTGCTTAAGTCTCATCATATCAACTCGAATATTACAAGTGAATATGATAGCTGAGAGCTGGTGTTATTTCGAGCCGCGTCTCAAGTGAGTAGACTAATGTTTTACTGCAATGAAATATCACTGGTGCTGTGCTCCACCTAAGTGATGTGCGTACATCTCTGAAGAAGATTCATGATCCGGCAGAGCAGCATCTTCTAACATACTTGCTTGTCGCATTTATTCAAAGAAGGAGATTTTGCGTCTGTCTTGTGTGGGAACAATAGCAGATGGAGGAATCAGGAAATGTCTTATCTTGAAGAATCGTCTCAAATCTTGTTCGCACAGGACTAGATAATAACTGAGAACATACCACATTTAGCACTCGACATTCTTCCCAACTACTATGTTATTCTTCATTGATTAGTCGTATCTCAGATTTTGAAATTAATTATTAAAAAAAACAATTCGATTGTCGTTGTTATTGACTCCAAACCACTGAAATATTTTCGATTATTCATTTACATTGGAAATTGTTGAACAAACTTGAAGCAAGTTCATGTATTATGAATACATGAATCGAGCACTAGAGTGCCTTGGGGATGTAACAATATTTATTGTTACAATTGTGAGTGATGAGAACTATGCGAATTAGCCTGAGAAGTTAGCCTGTTATGAAAATGGATTTTGCTGTTTTGCTTTTCTGCGGTGTGTTGTGTCGACTCTGTCAGTGTGTGTGTAGAAGTTGTAGTACTCAGAAAAACTACAATTTTCCTGGAGCAACAGCTTAGTTCATGACCCTTGCTTTTCTGCGTTGTGTAGTTTCAACTCTGTAAGTGTGCGCATAGAAGTTGTGGTACTGAGAATATCAACGATTTTCCTGGAGGAGCAGTCTGGTTCACGACCTTATAAGGCAAGGAATTTATAGCTGTCAAGGAAAAATAGCTGTCACTTGGTGGGAGAATGTATCTTAAATTGTAGTTGTAACGTTCCTTTCTATTGGTGGAAATTTTTCTAGAGAATAGTAACTGCCAATCACAGTTAACGTTGGTTAGGTCTATCTAGTATGGACGATCACACAGCTGTCCACGGCAAGACGAGAAAAGCGAAGTGGACTCACTCAGCGTCTGTCCTCTGTCATAAGCAGTACTAAATGTAGTCTGATCAGAACTTTGTGTTAATCATGGCTTTCATGCCAGCTTTAGGCCTTTTTAGTATTTGGCTCTGGAACCCTTTGTTCCAGTAGCATTTTTAGTTTTTTCCGCCTCAGTACTTGCTTTAATTAAGAAGAGAGAGAGTATCAAATTGTCACCTCACAATGGAGATTTTCCTCCTATAACCGCTACTAAAGGTACGTCATAGATTATAATATAATTAAGGAAATGATTATCGATGAAAGCTTCCATCAGAGTGTTGAATTTGTTGTGATAGATACATTTGAGTGTAACATGTAGAAATGTAGAGTACCTATTAGAAGAAGGAATTGAGAATGATATTTTTGATTTTAAATTATTTTTGAAGAGGAAGCTATTAACCTAAATTTCAAATTACTGTTGTTTAAATCCAAATTGACTGATGTTTATAGTATATTATTATGAGTTCTATCAGTATTTTTGTTATAGATTTTATTTATCTTTTTGATTCTAATGAAAAGCTTTCTTGATTATTTAGGAAACACCTATCATGTAATTTATTCTTTTAAATTACACCATATATGTAATATATGTAAGAAAACTGACTAAACTAACAACAATACTCGAAATACCTTATTATGAAGTAATTCAATCAACTTGTGAATTATGTAGGCCTATTATGGAATACTATGTACTCATCGCTTTGTGTATAGGGCATAACCCTGATTACAAATAAATTCTATTCTATTAAATCAAGAGATTGAAGTAGGTAATGTCTATTTATGTTTTAAAGTAATAAGTATTGATTTGAGTTTTATATAACCTAAAGTAGGTTGATTTTATTATATAACTGAAGTTAAGTTAATTTGTATTATCCTAGTTTATTTTGTTATTCTAACAGCGGTGTAAGTACGAGAACATCAAGTACGGGATCAACGTACGAATCCATCAATTTACGGGTTCATGAACGTGTGTCTTTAAGCCGCTGAGACGCCTCTGAATCGATGGCCGTCCTAGAAGCTTGGGGTATGCTGTCTCCTGTCCATCTGGACGTGTAGAGCTCGATCACCGAGCCTAGATTCAATTTGAAGAAACAGCTATGAGGTAACAACTTTTTCCAAATTAAACGAACGTCCCAGGAACTCCGGATGTGACAGAATGGGTTTTAATAATTATAGACTTTCAAAAAAGGGAAAGGGTGTAAAACGTGCGGAATTAGACTTTTGTTAAATCATAATTTTGAGATATTGTTGGGATTGGATAGATTACTAATTTTATTAATTTTGGTTTGAGTAATAGATTTTCGGTTGTATCTTTACATTGAAATGTGAGGCCATATTTTCTCTGTAAGGATCCAGCTGGGAATTTCAGTTTTCTTTAAATAAATTTATATTTTAATCTACTAAGCTACTAAAGTTGAATTAGTATACGAAATGTTCAAAGGTCCCTTATTGATAAATTAATGTTTTGAATAATTCTCATCTTAAAGTTGTAAAGGATCAAATGAAGTTTCAAGGACCCTAACCTTTTCTAAATTTGTTTTGATGACATATATTTTTTGAATAGTTTTTCCAAGGTAGTATTCCATGATGTGATACTTGAGGAATGTTTGTCTTTACAGCTTTCATGATATAAAGATACAGAATAGTTATTATTGGGGATCGTTAATATTTGATGTTTTGATAGTGTTTTAAAGTTTCCAAGTGTGTTCTAAATTTAATGTTCTAAGAATTTCATGTGGATCTTTTCTTAAAATATCTATTGTTATTTATGATTAACTTCTGAGACATATCTATGATAATTTTCAAGTCTTCTTTTGAAATTAGAGCCCTTTAAGCTTCTTATGATTCAATCTAAAACGTTTTCAATGTAGAGCATACAGAGTAGGTTATTACCGAATTATCTATATCAGAGATAACTTTCTAAATTTAGTAATATTATTTTCGGTTTTCATGATGTAACTTCTTTGTTTTATTAATTGTTGAATTTAACTGTAAGAGGTGACAATATAGTTGATATCTTCTCTCTATTTCGTTGTCTCTCTTATCATTTCTGGATTCCCGTTCTCTAGCGCTAGGTATGTTTATCAAGCATCCCTTTTATTAAGTTATATTGTGTGTGCTTCTAAATTCTAAATTCCAAATTCATAGCACGGCACAGGGAATAGGAAATTTTGAAATAATATCATTCTCACGAATAGATTCACGTGATTTGTGAATTACGAACGAAAATGCATCTGCTCATGTTTTCACAATTCGGGTGTCAAAAAGTGAGTAGGCTTTGTATCAAAAAGTAAGAGGACAACGCAGAGATGACTGACAGTGTAGCAGATCTTGAGTGTTCTCCTACAGTCATGTAAGATATTGTTGCAGGATGAGTACGGTAAACTATGTAATTATGAGATATCCTTGTAGATATCATGATTTACAATTAGGCTAGATTCACACGCATTCGGTTTCATTCGGTTCGATTCGGTTCGTTACCGAAAACAAATGAGGCTTTCACAACGTTAGTAGACAGAAGGTTGATCACTCACAGGTGTAAGATTCGAAGTGGTGGGGGGAATGCCAGCGTGACGTCACGTGTAGTAAAAAAGTGATAGAGTAACCACACTGAGCATACAGTTTATTCACTGTATCTTCAAATAAATCGTCGTTTAATCCCCTCAAGATCGACCTAGAACTTAAAAATTCTCCATACTCATAGCGAATTAATCACCGATTCTAATGATGTTGTTTAAAATTTCAAATTTAATTGAACATTGTGAATTATTTGAATAGTTTATTTTTGATTATGTTAATTTTGGATGTTCAGAGAGATTATTTTTTTTAAATTGAAAATTTGTTCCTTGTTTTGACACATGGTATATAAACTTCATCTCTTCTTTCCATTGATGAAATCATGTAATATTCGTGTAAAAATAAAAAAATAAATAGAAAAAAAATTTCCCCTGAGTTTTAATTTATATTTTTCATATTTTTTCAGCAAACTATTCACGTTCGGTGCTATGCGGTTGCTATTCGGTACCGAATTCAAACCGAATCATCGTTTCACACTTATCGGAATTTGCCGAAAACGAAACGAACCGATTGAGTGTGAAACTAACCTAATTCTATCAAAATCAGATACTATACAAACCCTTCTGTTCATAAGAGGATGATATGACTAAATCCCAAAACTCTGTATATGATGGGGCTATGTTTCCATTCCCATGGAGTGAAGATAATTTATATGAAAACATTGACTGATTAATGATCAATAAGATATCGCTATCAACTCCAATTTGATAATCAAATAAATGAATAAATGTTTATTTCCCAAAAAAAACGAAAACTACAACATCAATTACACAAAATATTAGATAAATTACAATATTACATACAATAGTTAGTTACAAAAATTCTTATAATGTGTCCTCTACTTGTTTAGTTTTTTCTTTGTGGAAATTGACCTACTCCACTATGGCGTACCATGTTCTAGAGTAGGTTTTGTTAGTTTTTATTGGTGTATTATTAATTAGTGTTTAGTAAGTCATTAGGTGGTTAGTTGTTTGAAATAATGTTTTCTATGTTCTGTCTTCCTTTGCTCATCAACCAATTGTGTACTATTGTTTTGAACTTTCTTAGATGGTTAATCTGTTTAAAGTTTGCAGGGAGTATATTATATAATTTTGGTGCTAAATGATTGAAATATCTCTGGTATAGTGCCTTCCTTGCAACACTGGTGATGAGAAGATTCCTGTATCTGGTGTTGTGGTTGTGGTTTCTGGTTTAAAATGTTGTTGGGTTCTTGTGTAATCTGCATAGCATCTCCTTGGACTAAAGCTTTCTTGCATCCATCACGTAAACTCATTGAATAGCTGGTCTGATGAATAGCGTGGAGGCTTCTGGTTGATGACCCTCATGATCAGCTTCTGTACCCTGAGGAGCGGTTCGATGTGCAAGAAGCTTGCACCTCCCCATCCCACAATCCCATACAGCATGAGGCACTGTGCTAGAGAGAAGTAGATAACTCTTAAACATCCCTTGTCGAACAGTGTCCTCAGAATCCTGAATCTGCAGATGGTCTTCCTCAGTCTCCCGCATAATTCATTGAGATGATGATCTCAGCGCAGAAAAGAGTCCATTGTAACACCCAGGTATTTCTGTCACTGTTTCTTGTGAACTGTGTATGAAGTGTTATTCCGTTGATTCTTGATTACTATCTCATCTCCTGTTGGCTGTCCATGTTGAGTCTCTGAAAAGGTCAGAAAGAAGGCTTTCTCATGGTTCAATGTTAGCAGATTTTTACTCAACCAGCGAGACACCCTCTGAAGTCCAGTCTCAGCTCCTCTCCAGGTAAGAATTGTTCCTAGTACTGTTCCTTGTGGCACTCCAAACTTTACAGTCAGCTTGTTGCTTATACATCCATTGACTCTGACACATTGTGTTCGGTTTGATAGGTAGCTCTTGAAAAGATTCCATGCGACTCCTCTTACTCCATAGTTATCAAGCCCTGAAAGAAGAATGTCGTGTGACACCGTATCAAAAGCCTTCTTTAAATCTAAGAATATTGCTAATGGTTTCTCTTCAGTGTTTATTTTATCGGCAATCTGAGTGGTCACATAGTGGATAGCTCCATTTGTACTGCGACTAAATCTAAAACCATATTGGTTTAGCGATGGAAGATCATTTTCTTCAAGAAAGCTGATTTTTGATAATGTACTGAGTAATGATATGGGTCTGTGGCAATTCATATCTTTCTTATCTCTTGTTTTGAAGATTGGACAAATGACAGCTTCCTTAAGACACTGTGGAAAAACACCTTCCTCAAAAATTCTGTTTGCAATATGTGTTAAAGGCTTGGCAAGTATAGTATTATTCTGTTTGAAAAAATCTGGTTTTAAATTATCGAGTCCTGGTGCACTATTAACTTTAAGATTATTAATGATTTTTATCATTTCGTCCCCACTGACAGGTGTAAAGAATAATGACCGGCAGACTATCTGATCAGCTGCCGCATGCTCATCTGCGCCATTACAATCGCTATTTAGAATGTCCTGGGCCAGTTTTGATCCAATACTAATAAAAAATTCATTGAAAGAATTTGCCATATCTTTATCATCATCTCCCAATCTCAACTTTCTCCCTTCCAAGTTGATTTGGTGGATTTGTGTTCTTGACCTTCGCACTTCATTATTTGTATTATTAATTAGTGTTTAGTAAGTCATTAGGTGGTTAGTTGTTTGAAATAATGTTTTCTATGTTCTGTCTTCCTTTGCTCATCAACCAATTGTGTACTATTGTTTTGAACTTTCTTAGATGGTTAATCTGTTTAAAGTTTGCAGGGAGTATATTATATAATTTTGGTGCTAAATGATTGAAATATCTCTGGTATAGTGCCTTCCTTGCAACACTGGTGATGAGAAGATTCCTGTATCTGGTGTTGTGGTTGTGGTTTCTGGTTTAAAATGTTGTTGGGTTCTTGTGTAATCTGCATAGCATCTCCTTGGACTAAAGCTTTCTTGCATCCATCACGTAAACTCATTGAATAGCTGGTCTGATGAATAGCGTGGAGGCTTCTGGTTGATGACCCTCATGATCAGCTTCTGTACCCTGAGGAGCGGTTCGATGTGCAAGAAGCTTGCACCTCCCCATCCCACAATCCCATACAGCATGAGGCACTGTGCTAGAGAGAAGTAGATAACTCTTAAACATCCCTTGTCGAACAGTGTCCTCAGAATCCTGAATCTGCAGATGGTCTTCCTCAGTCTCCCGCATAATTCATTGAGATGATGATCTCAGCGCAGAAAAGAGTCCATTGTAACACCCAGGTATTTCTGTCACTGTTTCTTGTGAACTGTGTATGAAGTGTTATTCCGTTGATTCTTGATTACTATCTCATCTCCTGTTGGCTGTCCATGTTGAGTCTCTGAAAAGGTCAGAAAGAAGGCTTTCTCATGGTTCAATGTTAGCAGATTTTTACTCAACCAGCGAGACACCCTCTGAAGTCCAGTCTCAGCTCCTCTCCAGGTAAGAATTGTTCCTAGTACTGTTCCTTGTGGCACTCCAAACTTTACAGTCAGCTTGTTGCTTATACATCCATTGACTCTGACACATTGTGTTCGGTTTGATAGGTAGCTCTTGAAAAGATTCCATGCGACTCCTCTTACTCCATAGTTATCAAGCCCTGAAAGAAGAATGTCGTGTGACACCGTATCAAAAGCCTTCTTTAAATCTAAGAATATTGCTAATGGTTTCTCTTCAGTGTTTATTTTATCGGCAATCTGAGTGGTCACATAGTGGATAGCTCCATTTGTACTGCGACTAAATCTAAAACCATATTGGTTTAGCGATGGAAGATCATTTTCTTCAAGAAAGCTGATTTTTGATAATGTACTGAGTAATGATATGGGTCCGTAGCAATTCATATCTTTCTTATCTCTTGTTTTGAAGATTGGACAAATGACAGCTTCCTTAAGACACTGTGGAAAAACACCTTCCTCAAAAATTCTGTTTGCAATATGTGTTAAAGGCTTGGCAAGTATAGTATTATTCTGTTTGAAAAAATCTGGTTTTAAATTATCGAGTCCTGGTGCACTATTAACTTTAAGATTATTAATGATTTTTATCATTTCGTCCCCACTGACAGGTGTAAAGAATAATGACCGGCAGACTATCTGATCAGCTGCCGCATGCTCATCTGCGCCATTACAATCGCTATTTAGAATGTCCTGGGCCAGTTTTGATCCAATACTAATAAAAAATTCATTGAAAGAATTTGCCATATCTTTATCATCATCTCCCAATCTCAACTTTCTCCCTTCCAAGTTGATTTGGTGGATTTGTGTTCTTGACCTTCGCACTTCATTATTTCTCTTATTACTTCCCATGTTTGCTTAGAGTTGCTGGAAGTTTCAAATCGCCTTGAAAAGTATTGTTTCTTCGCATTCTCTATACAGTTGTTAGTAGATTTCTGTACCTTCTATAATACTCTCTAAGCTGTAGATTCGCTGTATTATTCTTGCTTTGTCTGTGTAATTTATCTCTGCTCCTTATTTATGTAATTAATCCATTCGTAATCCAAGGCTAAATTTTGCTTTTTGTGTGCGATACTCTATTAATAACTTCACACTCTTCTGTGTATTTCTTCAGTAATTCTATCATTCTCTTCAAAGCACTACCAGCGCATTCCTGCAGGTACACGGAATTCCAAGTTTCATTCATTAGTGCTAATGAAAGTTCATTATAATCAATACTCTCATAGTAGGGTTTTCTTCTGTTGAGATTGTGTTCTACTGCATCATATTTAATTCCCAGAGTAGTTATAAAATGATCTGTGATAGAATTTGGGAAAACTATTGGTATTATATCTTTTTTAAAGTTTATCAGAATATGATCTATAAATGAAGCGCTATTATTTCCAATACGAATTGCCTGCTTTATACAATGTAGGAATCCATATTCACTGAGTAGATTATCATAGTCTTCCAGTTGCCTGTGCTGATTTGGTTGTTTTGTGTTGATGTTCAAATCTCCTAGGATGATGTGAAAATACTTTCCATTATCATCCAAAATCTGCCTCAGATCAATGAGAAATTCTGTTGAGTCCAAGTGTGATGGACAATAACGCTGTTATAACAAAAGTATCTTTCCCAATTTTTTAAATGCATATTCAAACAGTTGGCCTGCCTAACTGCAATTTCTTTTATTTCGACAAAATAGTCGGATTGGACATAAATTATTCCTCCATAATTCTGTAGAATATTGTTTTCTGTTTTGTGGCAGGTGAAATTATTAATTGATTACAAGGAAACACCACCAGCAATCCAGCATTCCGTTAAGACTATCACGTCGAAATCCACGTTTAGGTCATCCAGTTGAATAAGAAATTCTTCAAAATTCCTATTGTAGCTTCTGATGTTGAAATTGATGATTTTCAAGTTGAAAGGTTGGATTGTATTGTTGACATCTTGTGAATTTGGAACCGAAAAGTCTTCAATGTCTAATAAATCCAAATCCTCCATCAAATCAGCCATTTTTGTTTTTGTGTTTATAATTATTTGTGTGCCAATTGTAGATATCCTTGTCCTCAACTGATTGTATTTTTTGAGTTCATGACAGCATGAGATCTTGCTCTCCAACTGTTGAATATCTGAATGAGTTGGTATGCCTACTAAGTTCTACTATTATGTGCTGAATGCTTTTGTAAATCTTGAGTGGTTTAGTATTTTTCCTCACTAGGATAACATCTCTAAACGTTAAACCCTGAGCTTCATGTATAGTTAGTATTGTTAATGAGCAAGCGGTAGCCTTGTTTTTTACAGCTTCAAGTACCATCTGTTTTTCTGATTGCGTGAATGTGAGGATTAAAGTTTGTGGTTGTAGGTTGTGAGGTTCTCCGTTAGTTATTGTTGGTTCAATTGATCTAATAATTTTATTTGTAGTGCAGATATCATTGTAGTAGTTAGACAACAGACAGCACACATCCATTGGACACCTGTTGGTTACTGATTGGTAGGAATCCGGATCCGCGAAAACAGAAATATTTTTCCAGACTGCTGGTAAACCACTTCTCTCGATTCAAGATATTTGTTTTGAGTCTCCAACCAGTACTATCTCGTCTGCGCCTGTCAGCTCAGTGACGAATCTCACGAAGCCGGCGTGCATAAGGACAGCTTCATCGATGAATACGCGCTTATATTTTTTGTGGCACCATTAATTGGAAACGACGTCACGGTTCTGTAATTTGAATTGATGATTGAGTTGAATTCATTTCCTTGTTTCTCCTGTATAGTTGATCTTATTCCTTTGATTGCGGCTCTAGTTTGAGTTAGTATGAAGTCTTCCATTGGTCGATGTTTATCAACAATTAGATGTGTTTTTCCGCTCCCTGGAACTCCATCAATCCATCTGATTCTTGGTATCTTGCATCGAGATATATCAATTTTCGAAACAGCATCCAACAGTTCCTCATTAAGCATCACTTGAGTGTCTCGACTAACCATAATATATTTTTCATTGGTTCTAAATCTGCGAGAACTGTTGTCAAATTATACGTAAGCTCCGCCTCCCTCCATACTGAAACCCATTCTATATTTTGAGGTAGTTGGTAGAAGGAACATTTTCAATTCATTATCATAAACATTCATACACCTAAATTCAATTTTTCTGAAGACCGACGATGAAGCATGAAGATTTTCGGTTCGAAGTGTTAAAAGAGCTTCTTTGAAAATATCTGCGTTTATTTTATCATATTCCTGTAAAAGATTTTTCAATTCAATCATGCAATTTAGAAAGTTATGATGCTTGCTATCTTCTGGTAGATAGCCTCTTGGGCATACTTTTTGTTCTGGCCGATCTGGTTCTGGAATATTGAGAAAATTCATGCTGTTAGTGCCCCTAAGATAAAATATATATTTCAAATGATTAGTTGATGAGATAAAACTGAGTAAATCAATTGAGGATAAATCTGCTAGCTGGCTGAATTCATCTATGCCTACGACAAGTGGATAATTCATTGATGCCCATTCATTTATTTCCAATAGCACTTTTTTAATTTCTTCTAGAGCAATTCATTTACTGGCAACAAGTTATTCCGAATTAATTGTTTACTGTCAGGCGTGTTGATTTTTTTCAGTAAGATCGCCGAGCATTTGTTTTGTAGACTAATTGGCTAAAGGCTACACCACTCCTCTAGCGTCAGCGATTTTGACTTTAGTACGTGCGAGAATCCATCTGAGACTCGAATCTTATTCTCTCCTACGAAAGCAAACGCTAAATTAATATAGGATTATTCACCGTAATTCTGAATTAATGATACTCTACTTTTTGACGTTTGTTTATTTACATGTAGCTTATTTATCTTTTTTAGATATTTTTCAATAGTCGACGGCTCTCTTCTATTGATGCTAGGCTTAATCAGAGTTTCTTTTTTCAATATCTTATTCTCCAATTTTTTAAACAATCCCACAGTTCGTTCTATCAATAACTTGTTTCAGTGCTCTTCTATAACATGGGCATTTTGCGTCATTGGCTTTAGTAGCCTAATATTGGGATTACTGCGAAGAATTTTTGCGCAATTACCGAGAAATAAGGAAAAATTTTTGCGCAAATCCCCCTCCCCCTCCCCCTTCCCCCTCCCCCTCTAGAGTTTGCGCATGCGCAAACTCCCCCTCTCCTCCCCCTCTCCCTCTCCTCTCCTTCTCCCTCTCCTTCTCCCTCTCCCTCTCCTTCTCCCTCTCCTTCTCCCTCTCCCTCTCCCTCTCCCTCTCCCTCTCCCTCTCCCTCTCCTTCTCCTTCTCCCTCTCCCTCTCCCTCTCCCTCTCCTTATCTTATCTCCCCTCTCCCAGTGAGGACGAGGGGGTTGAAAAGAGAGAGAGAGATATCTCTCTCTCTCTCAGTGAGGGAAAAAAAATTTCCCTTTTTGGAGGAAAAATTCCCTCTCTCTATAGTGACAGATTAAAGTGAATCCATCTAATGCTATACTGACAGATTAAAGTGAATGCTAAATGAGGGAAAAAATTCTCTACTGTCAAATTAAAGTGAATCTGTTACATCTTTATACTGAGTGAATCTGTTACATCTTTATACTGTAAAATTATAAAGTGATTGCAAATTAATACAATTGGTTTGCTTTCCACCCGACAGTTAAGAAAAATTTCACAAATTTATATTGAAATTTTCTATGTGCTGTACAAACCGCAGGCGTTATTTTTTAAGTGTTTCTCCGAGAATATCTATAGTAAATTTAGTATGAACAAGCATTCCAAAAATGGCTATAGATATCCTCAGACCTATATCACTTGGGGTATCAGCTCTATTGATGTCTTAACAGAGAGAGGTCAATGATCTAAGTTGATCTTTTACATTTTTTATCTGCAATGTCATACAAGCATTTCCAAAGTTCATCGGAATTTGTAACAATAGTTGAGAAATCATTTGCACTACAATAATGTAGATGACCTGTATCTAGTATGTCCAATAATTCGAAAATCTCAGATAAAATTGGAAAATGTACATTTTCTGTTTTTGTTAACGCTAGATCAACATCATCGCCTTGGAATCCTGTTGAAAATTTAATATTTTTTGCAATAGAATCAAATTCATTGAATGAAATTGACATCAAGAGGCGAGTTAATTTTTTGAATTTTGCAAAGCTAAAACACTGCATGACCTTGATTGCTATGAACTATAATTGATAAGGTAGGAATGTGCACTTAGCTGTAACAGTTGTGTCTGAGGGGGCGTATCTCTTGATAAGGTAGGAATGTGCACTTAGCTGTAACAGTTGTGTCTGAGGGGGCGTATCTCGCGTCCTCACTCAATCAAGTCTACACTGATACTAAACCAAAATGTTCGAGGAAATATCTATATATTTGTTTACAACATTTCACTACAACAATACATCATAACTTCATCTTCAATTTTAATCAATTTATCTACAGACAAATTGTATGGACGGTAATAACACAAATAGTCTCTTATATCGTTCAAATTAACTGTGCTTAGAAAAATAGCCTTTAATTGTTTCGCCAAACTATAATTTTCACTAGATGATTTCTGAATTGCAATTTCGCATTCGTCATACCAGTCTATGCAGTTTTTTAACCTCACTTCCAACTGGTGGTCAGCAGCTAACCACTTTGCCGGATCCATCGTTGTCGAGCGAATGGAGAAAACTATGTGTAGGCTGGCACTATTATAGAATAATTAAACGGTCTTTCTTCATTAATAATTGTAGACAGACAACACGTGCGAGCTTTATGCAATCTCAGTGCATGCAAGCAATAAACACACTGTAATTCCTTTCCGTTGTAGAAGAATCCATATCGTGCAAAGTTTCTTTTCTGAGCATTTGTATACATAGGCGCCAATTTCATACTTTTCATACGAGTATTCTCGCACAAGAAATTATTTGTTTGATACATATTTTTAAACAGCAAAGAATTATAATGTTGTGCACTGTACAAAGCACACCTTCCATCGGGTCTATACTTATGTATCTTACACGCATCATAACACCACGAAGTGGTGAAAAAGCTGAAATCGGGCTTGACAAAGTCCTCCGGTATGCATTGTACGTTAGAATGCAATCTTCTCAAAAACTTTGCTTTTTCAGTTCCTTTTGTAAAAATTTTTTCATAACCTGCGAGGTATTCACGGATAATTGTCTCATTCCATTCCAAATCTCCATCGCTCCATTTTATTTTATGATAGTTACGTTCCAGCCATGTTACGTCGTTAAACAATTTTGTAGTCAATTCCATCTTTGGAAATGGTGATTTGAAATGAAATACAACATAATTATTGCTCTCATCGACAATAGCAAGTTCCTTTACAATAATTTGATTACAAGTTTGCTTAAACCAGTGAAGATCAACCGTAGCAATTTTCGTAGGTGTCTGCTTTTGCACTCCTTTCTGTTCCTCTTCTCGTTTCTGTTCCTCCACCTCTGGCGCCCCCTCCTCCTCCTCCTCCTCTCCCGACTTCTGGATTGGTGTACTACTCCTCCTTGGTTCATAATAGAAATTTGTTGATTCAATATCGTAAAGTAGCGACGACTGAGTTTGAGCTTTGTCCAAAATATCAGAATCAAGATCACACTGGATACCAATAGAGCGAGTTTGTGGCTTGTCCAAAATATCAGAACACAAAGAATAGGACATGATTCCTGTTCAAAGGTAAAACTGATAATGGCTTACATTTGGCGCAGTACACACCTTATATAACCTGCAGTGATGCACTCTATCAACAAATTACTGAACTTCTTTCACCATGCTCGTGAGAGGCGTGTACTCCATCACACGATCGCTAATTAAAACGCAATACGCGGAAGTATTTGCAGGTACTGCACTATTAAATTCCATTTCAATACGAACATCTGTCGATGATTTCAAATGACTTGGTTGGTGTGAACAATCTACAACAATCAGCGGTGTTGATTCACAAAACGTTTTAAAATCGATTTCTGTTCCGAGTTCGCTATTGATTGAATGATTATAATACGAGGGTGCGAAATCCAGGAACATCCGGTATAAAACTTCCTTCTTACCTAGCAGATTTTCGTATGGATAATACTCACTATTCAAATATACTTTAATATTGTAAATATTACAGCTGTCAAAATTAGATATTGATTTTTTAATTTTATTCTTTCGATCAGTTTGAAATGCAATTATAATATATTTTGGAGTATCAAAATTCGATGTCGTGCGTACTGACCAAGAATGAACAAGTGAATTTTGCAAATTTGGTAATTCACAAATTTCCCAATGGCGGAAACTTAATTTCAGTGGAGTGTCGGCATCGAGCAGTCTCAAAAATTTCAATCGCACATGATCTTCTAAAGTAATGTAGGGCATCCGCCATTGGAGCTTAGTAATTTTTACACTAACCTCTGTACCGGTTGCAGACTCGACGCAATTGAGGTCTGAGGGCGACCTCAATAATACAAGCTCTTGTTTCAAGTTTAAAATTATTCTTTGAAAATCTTCAAAAAATGGAAGGATTAATTTCAACGGCACACAGAAAGTGAATTTATTATCTGTTAGCTCATATCCTGCTCTGTCAAAACCAGCTAAATGATATGTGTTTTTATCAGATGCGTTCTTCACAAGAATAGCTTTAATTGTAGAAGTTAAACCAATTAATCTTGATTTGGAAATTTGTTGACCTGCTAATTCGTATCGTATTTCATCAAAAAGGTTGCCCACTATGTTACTGCTTAATTTTTAGTCTGCCGCAACGGGTGCACCAGCCGCTTCAGTTGTTACCCCACTTTCGTTAATCGCAGGGGTTGCCGGCTTTGTACAGCTCACCGTTCCCTCAATTAATATAAAAGATTTGCAAGGTAGAGTATAAACATCCAATGAATTTATTCCAATTCGAGCTTCATCAGAGTTCTTTATCTCTTGACCCGAATAAACTGTATGTGTATGAAACTGGAATTTGGTTATGTCATTATAAAACTGAAGCTCTGTCTGTACGTCCAGAATATCACTAATTGCGGCCCCTCCTGACATGTCGCCAATCAACTATAAAACCTAATCTTTCCAAAGTTCTCGCACTTTTAGCTGATAACGCCCTATTATTATGTTTACTAGATGTTGACGCTATCGCGACCTTTTCTCTACTAAGGTCCTGATTATGCGTACACGTACTACGTGTACGTGGGTTGAAAATAAGATATCCCATTACTTTTGTTTTTCACGTATGTGCAGTCTAATTGTAATTGTATCTCCGCGGAAATCAATAAATGATCCATTCTGGTCTGTTACCTTTACATTAATAGTTTGAATTCGACGTGTATTCAAAGGTACATAAATAATTGGAGAGGGTACTTCATTTATTAAATAACCGCTAGGAACCTTTGGCAAAAATTCGTAGATTATATGTTTTTCTTTTCCATTAGAATAACTGCCACATGCTAAATTACATTCAACAAGAATACCATCAATGCTCGATATGTTAACCAGATGTTTGGAATAATACCATTTATTTGCTTGTAAAACTACATTATCAAAACCGAGTATCTTAGCAATCGAATCAGAGCGTGTTAAATCAATAGGCTTATCAGAATAAATTTCAATCTTCATAGTTTTTGCATTTGCATGTATAATAAGTTTATTCTTCTTCCCATCAATATTCAATTTATTCTTTAAAGATTTTATAATATCTTCAAGTTCATATGCACCGGTATCCAACAAGATTAACTTATCACCATATTTGAAGCTAGAATTTGTTCCTTTGTTTATGTTTGCAATACTATTGTAACTACAAAAATTAATCAGACCAATTTCCCATCCACTATTTTTGTCCAATTCTATAATTTCTTGTAAATGTTCGTAAAGGTTACTTGACTTTGATCTTAACGTTATAACGACCATCTTGAAATGTGTGTTCAACACAAACACTTAATTACAACTGATTTGCAAGAAACAATAACGTGAGATGACCACAAATATCACTATCTAATGGTTGCAGGTGATCCAAATTATAAAATATATTTACTCCATTTTCTTTTTTCCAATATTTGTCCAATTCGTATGGAGGTTGTAAATTTCCAATTGGATCAAAATACCATACATTACTTCCTACCTTCTTATATGCAATCCAGTGTGTCCCCGGTTGGCTGTGCTTGTCCAAATTCACGATCGCATTTTCGTTTTTTAGAATTTTTTTGGGTAATGCATCTAGCATATATATTCCTCTTAAACGAATTTGTAATAAGCTAGCCCAATCCATTAAATCATAGTTACTCAATTCTCCTTCAATATTCATGCCTTCTTCTTCTTCTTCTTCCTACTCTTCTTTGTTGTTCTACGTTTCTTAACTTGAGGGAATAAACTCACACCATATGATGATGGTGGGGGTGGGGGTGGAATTAAAAGTCGCCCACCACTAAGCGGGGGGTACGGCTTCAAATAATACCCTTTACCTGCTATATGTTGTTTCAACTGAGCTATAGCCTTGCGTGTAATATCATTACTATAACTTCTCCTCTCATTCTTCTTCTTCTTCTTCTTCTTTCTCAAAGAACCACCAAAGTAATTTTTAGCTTTCATTACATTCGTAACAAGGTAACTGAGACCTCTCTCGGCTAGGGGAGTTTTCGGATTTTTAAAAATTTCCCACGCTGCGTTCGCTAGAATTCTGTCAGCTTTGGCTCGATTAGAATTATCACTATTTAGTGAATATGCTATATCGTGGGCCTTACAAGCCTGGTCAAGTTTGTTTATTCCAGGATCTCCACGTGCTAATCGCTTTTCAAGTTTGGTTCCTGGTCCGCAATACTGGTAGCCAGGTGCTATGGGGATTTCAAAGGGTGTTACATCGATCAATTTATTTAAAATAGTTGAAGTAATACCTGTAGCAGCCCCTGCCGCCCCCTTAAGTACTTTCGCGGCCGAGCTTAAGAAGCCTCTCCCTCGTTTTCTTCCACTTTGCTTTCTCTTACATACCACCATTTTCATTACCTTTCAACTCAATGGTTGAACATTAACTAAAGTTAATTAATTAATCATTACACTAACTTAATCTAAAAGAAAAATGGAAATTTTCTATTAATTTGGAATAATACTTTGAATTCATCTATTCAGATCATCTATTTGAAAATGCATTTCAAATAGCTGATGTGAAAAAGTCAAACACAAAATAATATTGATAAGAATGAATGGAATACCAATCCAGCCATGTGTACGATGCATTCATTCATACAAGACCTTGCAAGGCACAACAAGGAAGGCAGAGCGTTGAGCCGACCTTGACACAGTGAGCTATCGGTCGATGTTGTCAGCTCATGCGCATGCTTGCGCGTGCGTACACACTTCATTCTATAAAACACATTTTAATTTTTCTTATCACTCAATGCAACTTGGAGAGTGAGTGATTGAGTTCTCTACACGTATACTAGTGTGATAGGTGAGTGAAAACTTTTTATAGAATAACATACTATTTTTTATTGATATATAACAAGTAAATTATGCGGTTAACAAAGTAGGTTATGTATATGCTGATAGGCGATGCAATTGTCACCTTAACACAAAACTTGTAAATTATAGATTCATACAACCTCAGCTGAGTGAAGTGGAGGAAACACAATACTTGAAAATTATAGATTATAATGAAAATATATGTAATGGCTTGTGCCAAAACTTAATAACACAATACTTGAAAATTGTGATTTACAAGATATAGGTTATAATGCCGAAAGGCGAAACAAAATATGTAATGGCTTGTGCCAAAACTAAATAACACAATACTTGAAAATTATAGATTATAATGAAAATATATGTAATGGCTTGTGCCAAAACTAAATAACACAATACTTGAAAATTGTGATTTACAAGATATAGGTTATAATGCCGAAAGGCGAAACAAAATATGTAATGGCTTGTGCCAAAACTAAATAACACAATACTTGAAAATTGTGATTTACAAGATATAGGTTATATTGCCGAAATGCGAAACAAAATATGTAATGGCTTGTGCCAAAACTAAATAACACAATACTTGAAAATTGTGATTTACAAGATATAGGTTATATTGCCGAAAGGCGATGTAATGTCAAGTCCGAAAATATATGCCGAAAGGCGATGCAATGTCAAGTCCGAAAATATATGCCGAAAGGCGATGCAATGTCAAGTCCGAAAATTTGTTACAAGATTATTAACAAAATAAGTAATAATAAAATTCATAAAATGTTAAATGGTAATATAATTATCATGATTTAAATTTTATGCATTTTGACAATGTTGATGTCGGTCATGTACTGATTAATATGTTTGACAAACAGTAACAATGATTTACATTTACTTTTAAAATTTTGGATGTCTTTGGGGGTCAAGATCAGCGTGAAACGTTCAGGTATGTAAACATCTGTTGTTCTCTGACCTGACAGCCGGATCTTGAGCACCACGCGACGTCCATGTTGATTGCAGACCTCCCTCACGTCCTCAATAGGGTAAGGCGTACCCTCCATCAACTCTCTTAGAGGAGTCCAGGGTTTCGGGGCGTACCTATTGATGACAGTGAGGAAGTGCTCCTCGGGGAGAATTTCATCCTCCTCCTGCTGTAACAGCGTCATTATGGAGCTGTCCTCCTCATCCTCTTCCACCGCACGTTTCTTTTGAAAAATATTTCATTAGACTCTTATTTGTTTCAGGTTATAAAATCATACAAGAGAGAGATCTTGCGCTCAACAGATTCACTACTCAAAACTGTGACTAATAACTCGCAAATTCTCTGACATGAGAGAGTGATCTTGCGCTCAACAGATTCACTACTCAAAAAATGTGAGTAATAACTTGGAAATTCTCTGACATAACTCTCAATTATCGGAAAAAAATTTTTCACTCCATTACAATCAACATAAATGATTGCAGAAAACATAAATATTTCACCTTTCATTAATCATGCAAATTTTTGTTTCACACTCAAACAACATATGATTTGATTTTTCATATATATATATGTAATCAGTATGTAATTCTCCAATTCAAATTGTTTCAGTAGGAATGTTTCATGCAACATATTTAGTAAACATGTTTAAACAATACAACCATCGTGTGAAAAATTTATCTGTGTTCGGATTAAACGCTCAGTCTTGAGACTTTGCTCACAGTAATTTCATATTTATTCGAGTAAACATATAGAGACTTGTAGTAATGTACACAAAAGATTTTATCGATTATAGATTCATAGATTATAAAATCTTTTGTGTACATTACAATAATAATATTTTTGTATGCTAACCTTCGATTGAGTGAGGATGTTGGAAGGCTCCTCCTCATCCTCGTCGAAAAACAGCCTCCTCTTGACAGACTGCTTGGGGGCGGCAGGCACAGATGTTAGAGCTGCTCGTCGCGGCGCCCAAGTTGCTTGCGTCGGAGGGGTACTGTCTCCCACGATGATGCTGGAATCCTCATCTTGGACGAAGATCCCTTGTTCCTTCAAGGGATCTGAGGTTGAGGCTGAGGAGGAGGTGGCGGCAGCAGCAGAGGTGGAGGCGACAGCTGATGTTGTAGCCGTGCTGCGGCGCTTCTGCTGCTGCTGCTGCTCCCAGAAGTTGAGTTCCCTCTTCGGAGGCGGGCTGCCTGGCAAGATGAACATTTGCGAGGAGTTGGAGTTGGAGTTGAAGGATGCACGGTGTGACTTGTCCATGGTGTTTTGAAAGTGTTGAGAATTTTAGCGCGTACTAATAGCTCTCTAACGTGAATGATGATTTTCCACTGAGAAAAGCGATTATATAGCAAGTCGTTTCTCTGTCTGTTGCAGGCTTGTACGAGTGAGATAGAAACACAAAGGAGGCGTGTATCACAATTGGCGAACACTGCCGATACTCCCCAGAGCTTTAGCACGAGGTCACCGCTAACATTTGATTGTAAGTGAAAATTTTTGTTATATTCTCATATTTTTGTGAAATAACACTAAATTGATTTATAATATATATATTTAGTGTTACAGTTATTAAATATTTCATTGTTTTTCCACAGCATTTTCTCACCTCACAACTCGGTCTCATAAGCAGTTGTGCTCTCGTGAAGGAACCTTACCTACATCGAGAAAATCATAGGCGAGGAGCTACCTGAGTTGAGACGATACCTGAACCGAGTCGAGGAGCTAACTGAGAGAAGTCGATTATTTCATTTCGTCATCATCAACACATGTAAGTTCATTTTTACTTAAAGTTTTATCCTCGGAGGAGAAAATTAACCTTCTACATTATACTGCATGTTTGTGATTTTTTCGGTTCATCTATATGATGAGCGTCTTTTGTCTTAGACTCATCAGCATAATATATACAAAACGGTGTATGCATTACTTTTTCAAATGGTTCAACGATAATATATTTACAAAACTCGCATTGTAGATTGTGAAAGTTATTTAAGAAATAACCATTTCTTGCAAAATATTCTGCTCTATCAGTTAATGGTTTGCATATGTAACAATGTAGATGGTGTGGTGGCAGTTTTTCAAACCACTCTCCTTGTACAGATAAAACTTCTGGCATATTAGTAAATGATAAATATCTTTCTTCATATTCTCGTAGAATATTATTATCGTAATTCTCATCTTCAATTGTTATATTTCCTTTCCTTCTACAGTTCGGGCTAAATTTTGCATGTTCGTTGACTACACAATCATTTTGATCCCAATCTCCTATACAAACTGAACAAAATACGCAGCGCACAATATCCGGTTCACTTGCGAATACAAAACCGTCTTTCGCCATATTTTCTGCCGACAAATTCTGACTAGTTTTTGTCCATTTTTTATCGAATGTTAATAATCTCAATCTTTCATGTAACATTATCTGTCCTTGTGATAACATCGTGAATGCCAATTCACAACTGATTGTGAATTACATTCCTTTACACATACTATTAATTATTGCCCCTATGCCATCCTGATCATTATTCTTTTGTTTTTTCAGTATCATGCCGAGGGAACGCAGACTTCGTGGGATCAATTCAAGCGCAGTTCGCCATCGCATCAGTTTTGAGGACGAGGATATTGACATTGAGAGTGTGCTTGAGAGGACGAAAACTCGAGTTTTCGAGATAATTAGGGAGCATGCGGCACGGTATGATGGAAATGTAAGGTGGTACATAGTTTTAAACGTTTTATTGTATAAATTAGTGGTGCTGGATGACAAGTTTGATGAGTCTGTTTCATCTCTAATAAATCTGCATAGTTACTCCAACATAGCGCTAAACGTGCTTGAGAACTATGACGACTTCAATGAACATTTCATGTTAGCTGTAAGAAAAATCATCATGTCTTTCGAAAATTTCGTAAGACATGGGAGTGGATGGGTGCTAAAGAAAATTGAATCACTGGATGTAAATGTAATCAAATATAATCCTATATACACATCCAGTTACATTCAAACACCCCAGTTTTTGAAAAACAAAAAATGTATTATAAATGTCAAAAATCTTTCTGACGAAAAATGTTTTTTGTGGTCGGTCCTCGCATATTTCCATCAGAAACCAAATAGAGCGAACTTGACTGTAAAGTATTTGAGCAAGTTTGCTCACAGACTCAATATGCGAGGTGTAAATTTCCCGGTGACGACACGCGATATTAAGAAATTCGAAATACTCAATCCGGATATTGCAATTCACGTCATCGCGTATGACAACAAAAAATTTTTTCCCTACCGTACAAGCATTTTCCGCACGCGTAAACACCAAATTAATCTTTTAATGTTGAAAGCTGATGCAGGAAAAACACATTATTGTTTAATCAACACCGCTAACGGAAAAAACGGATTATCGCGACTTTTCTCTCACCTTTCAAAACACCATGGACAAGTACATGTTTGTAATTTCTGTTTTCACCGGTTCACATCAGACAAATCTATAAATTGTGACGGGAAAGCAAATTTGATGAAACATATGGAACTTTGTTCCAAGTTTGAATCTCAGCGCGTTTCATATCCTAAACGCGGAGAGACAATTAAATTCAAAAAACTAGGCGCGACGTTAAAGAAAAAGTACACCATTTACGCGGATTTAGAAACATACGTTGTGAATATTAATGATGATGATGTTGATGATGATTCCGATTCCGATGAAATTACTCGTAGTTACACAAAGAAAACGGCGCGGCATATTCCTTGCGGGTATTGTTTCGTTGTTATAGATGTAAACGGAGAAATTGCATACGGACCTGTACTCCATAGATCGAGTAGTTTAGACGAAAAAATCATGGAGAAATTTCTTCAGGAAATTACAGATCTTGGCGAAATTTTGTATGAGGATATGAAACGAGAAATTCCGATGCAACATTTGTCCGAAAGTGAAGAGCGCGAATTTCAAAATTCAGTAAACTGCGGGCTTTGTGCTGAACCGTTCTCAGAAACCGATATTAAATGTCGACACCACGCGCATGAAACCGGTAATTACCTATGTGCAGCACATGTTTCTTGCAATTTAACAGCTCGTACTCCGGAGTACATTTCGTGTTATTTCCATAATTTCTCCGGTTTTGATTCGCATTTTATTCTGAAAGCGCTCGGTAAATGTAAAAAAGAAATATCCTGCATCGCGAATACATCAGAGAGATTTTTAACACTTTCGGTAGGCAAAATTAAATTTCTAGATTCCTACAAGTTTATGTCTGAATCCTTGGAAGTATTGGTGCGTAATTTGGTAGAAAGTACAGACATGGAAAAGAAGTTCGAAAGATTATTTTCGGTGTTTCATGATCCACCTCGCGAACACAGACAGCTCTTGTTGAAAAAAGGAGTATATCCCTACTCGTACATGAGCTGTCCCGAAAAATTCGCGGAAACATCGCTCCCTCCCATTGAATGTTTTCATAACGACTTAACTGATACACCTCTGTCTCGCGAAGAATATGAGCATGCGCAAAGAGTGTTCTCAACATTCAAGCTGAAAAATCTGGGTGAATATCACGATTTTTATTTATGTTTGGACGTAATGCTATTAGCGGTAGTTTTTGAATCCATGAGGTCTACGCTTTTTAGCTCATACGGTCTTGATGTGACGCATTTTCTTTCTCTCGCGCACTTCACCTGGAATTGCATGCTGAAACACACTAAAGTCGAACTGCAATTACTTACAGATCCGGACATGCATCTTATGTTTGAGGCGGGGATGAGGGGTGGGGTGTCATTTATCGGTAAACGTTATTGCGAAGCAAATAACAAACATCTACCCGAAACATACGATCCTTCAAAACCGTCTAATTATCTGCTTTATATTGATGCAAACAGTTTATACTCGGAAGCTATGAGCAGACCCCTCCCTTTTGGGAATTTCAAATTCCTCACAGAGGAAGAAATTTCCAAACTTGATTTCGCGAATTTGGACAGCAATTCAGGAACTGGTTACGTAATTGAATGTGATCTCGAGTACCCGAAAGATTTACACGATAAGCATGCCAGCTTCCCTCTCGCGCCGCTACACTTAACTCCACCGCGGGAATTGCTGTCCGAGTATCAGACAAATGAGAACGGTCAGGGAGTGACCAGAAAACTCATGAACACACTTTTTAACCGTGAAAAGTACATTGTACACTATGTCAATTTAAAACTCTACCTTCAGCTCGGTTTGAAATTATTGAAAGTGCATCGCGTCATTAGTTTTTCCCAATCTCCCTGGCTGAAAAGCTACATCGACTTCAATATCCGGAATAGACAGAACGCGAAAAATAAATTTGAAATATCCTTCTTTAAGGCCTGTTGTAACTTGATATTTGGAAAAACTATACAATCAGTTCGGAAACATATGAATGTTAAAATTATTACAGACGAAAAACGATTAGACAAGTACATTTCAAATCCGTTATGCAAACGCTGGCAAATAATTAGTCCGGACGTGATCGCGGTTTTCTCTCGCAAGTTGGAACTTAAAATGAACAAACCTGTCTATTCCGGCTTTTCCGTACTGGAGTTGAGTAAATTCCATATGTACGATTTTTTCTATTGCAAATTACAAAAAATCGTACCCTGGAACTGCGTAGAACTCTGTATGACCGATACCGACAGTTTTCTTCTAAACCTGAAAGTCGAAGATGTGTATCAGTTGATTAAAGATAATTTGAACCTATTCGATACTTCAAACTATCCACCTGCCCACCCTTGCTTTTCCATGGAGAGAAATAAAGTTGTAGGTAAGTTTAAGGATGAAACGGGCTCAAGGCCGATCTCTAAATTTATAGGTCTTAGATCGAAACTTTACAGCTTTTTAGTTTGTAATGAGAATGATGACGAGGTTGTAAATAAATGCGTAGCAAAAGGAGTAAAGTCATCGGTTAAATGTAGAAAACTTAATTTTAATTTGTATAAGAAATCATTGTTTGAACGTAGTGTACATGTAGAAAAATTTAGTATGTTAAGATCCTATAACCATAGTATGTTTCAGGTCGAATGTGCTAAGGTCTGTTTGAGTCCTTATGACGATAAAAGATACATTGAAGAAAATGGTCTGAATACTCTGCCTTTCGGTCATTATACCCTCAACACTTCAACTGATTGATCAGTATGTGTCGTGACAATCATCCAACACCACTAATTTGATTTGTCTGTTGTAAATATCATGAATATTATTAGATCTAAGCTAGCTTTAGAGCTTCATAGCGTGCCGCGTGTGAACTATCCCACTCGCAAGTATGAACTGAAAAGTGAAAAAGATCTCCTTCAAGCAGACCTTATTGAAATGATAAGTTTATCACGTTTTAATAAGGGTTATAAATATATCTTAGTTGTTATTAATTGTTTTACAAAATTTGCATATTGTATACCATTAAAAGACAAGACAAGTCAATCTGTATTTAACGCTCTCCAACCAATTATTTCTAAAAATAAGGGCATTAAGCTGTTTCAAACAGATCAGGGAACAGAATTCTTCAATTCAAAAGTTAAAGCATTATTAGATAAATATAGTATTAAACATTACCATGTTTTTACCGATAAGAAAGCCTCCATAGTTGAAAGGTTTAATAGAACACTTAAAGCAAAAATTTATAGATATTTAACTGAGCACGGAACAAAAAACTGGTTAACCAATCTAGACAGTTTGGTTCGTGATTATAATGCTACAGTGCACAGTTCAATTAGAATGAAACCTAAAGATGTTCGCAGGAAAGATCGTACACATGTTTTATCGTCATTGAATTCTGCATTCAATAGACGATATAAATTGAAAAATTCAAAACCAAAATTTAAGCTAGGCGATATCGTGCGAATCTCGAAGAAACGATTATTTTTCGATAAATCTTATAACATAAACTGGAGCGCAGAGTATTTTGTGATTCACTCCATTTTCCCTTCCAAACCTATAACCTACTCACTGAGAGATCTAAACGGTGAAGTAATTAGTGGCCGGTTTTATGCAGAAGAAATTAAAAAAACGCAATTAAACGAAACAGAGAGACAAGTGTATTTGATTGAAAAAATATTAAAACGTGATAAAAAAGGATTGTTAGTGAAATGGATTGGATTTTCTAAACCTAGCTATATTAGTAAAGATCAATTATTAGATGAAAAATAATCTTTTGTACTCAATTGTAAATAACATGTACATTTATTGTAAATAATCTATCGAAGATTTTATTGTAAATATCATGATGTACATTTGTTGAAAATATATTAGAAGTATTATTTGTCATCATCAAACATTGGTTCTCATTTCGTAATATAAGAATCTTTTGAACATCCATAATCTGTCTGATGATGTGGAGAGGAGGTGGAGAGTGTTGCTCTGCATTCCAATCTCTGGGAAACGCCTCTCTCACACAAGTAGCGTCATCATGACCTCGGTCATTGTTCTAAATACCAGTGCCTTTGTTCTAACTATTCAGTGGCTTATCAGATCACGTACTGTACGTTTGTAATCATGAGCCAATTACCAATTGTTAACTTTGATACCTTAATTACAAATAAAGAAAAGCCTACATTTTGTAAAAATGGGAATCTGCTACCTCACAATGCGCGAATGTTAATAATTTCTCCTAGTGCTGGAGGAAAAACAAATCTCTTATTTAATTTAGTATTTGCTGAAAATGGTTTAAAATTTAAGCACATTTACTTATTTAGTAAAAGTTTATATCAACCAAAATATGTCTTTTTAAAACAGGTATTTGCAGGTTTGAAAAATATCGGTTTTCACATGAAAGATGATGTGAGCCAAATTCCACATCCTAACCGAATCCCCGAGTATAGCTTAGTTATATTTGATGATTTGCAACTTTCCCATGTCCCACAGATTAGAGAATATTTTACAATGGGTCGTCATCGTAATATTGATACTGCATATTTAATTCAGAGTTATGGTGCCACACAGAAACATTTCACTAGGGATAACGCAAATATGATTATTATTTTTAAAATGGATTTATTGAGTCTCAAATTAATTCACAGAGATCATGTTGGAGGAGATATGTCTTATAAAGATTTCAGTAAACTTTGTCATACAGTTTGGAATCGTAAACCGCATAACTTTCTTACAATTTTAAAAGAATGTACTATAAAGGAAGGAAAATATCGGGATTCACTGGACACGATACTTTCCCCTCAGTAGAGTATAATTCTTTGTGCAGTCATGTTGTCTAAAACACATAAGAGTAGGAGGAGGAGGGGGAGGAAGAGGAGAGGAAATAGCTTAGTAAATAACAGGAAGGAGAATTTAATAGAAACGATTAAGACATTACGAAAGGTGATTAGTGACAAGCATAAAAGCCTTATTAATTTTGAAAAACGAACGGATGAATTCAATAGGAAATCTCTTTCGCCATTAATTGAACCTATAATTGAATTGGGAAAAACAAATCTCTTATTTAATTTAGTATTTGCTGAAAATGGTTTAAAATTTAAGCACATTTACTTATTTAGTAAAAGTTTATATCAACCAAAATATGTCTTTTTAAAACAGGTATTTGCAGGTTTGAAAAATATCGGTTTTCACATGAAAGATGATGTGAGCCAAATTCCACATCCTAACCGAATCCCCGAGTATAGCTTAGTTATATTTGATGATTGCAACTTTCCCATGTTCCACAGATTAGAGAATATTTTACAATGGGTCGTCATCGTAATATTGATACTGCATATTTAATTCAGAGTTATGGTGCCACACAGAAACATTTCACTAGGGATAACGCAAATATGATTATTATTTTTAAAATGGATTTATTGAGTCTCAAATTAATTCACAGAGATCATGTTGGAGGAGATATGTCTTATAAAGATTTCAGTAAACTTTGTCATACAGTTTGGAATCGTAAACCGCATAACTTTCTTACAATTTTAAAAGAATGTACTATAAAGGAAGGAAAATATCGGGATTCACTGGACACGATACTTTCCCCTCAGTAGAGTATAATTCTTTGTGCAGTCATGTTGTCTAAAACACATAAGAGTAGGAGGAGGAGGGGGAGGAAGAGGAGAGGAAATAGCTTAGTAAATAACAGGAAGGAGAATTTAATAGAAACGATTAAGACATTACGAAAGGTGATTAGTGACAAGCATAAAAGCCTTATTAATTTTGAAAAACGAACGGATGAATTCAATAGGAAATCTCTTTCGCCATTAATTGAACCTATAATTGAATTGGGAAAAACCAAATCTACATTGCATTCTAATCATGATTTTACACCTAAAAAGGAAGAAGTAAAAGAGGAACAAGAGAGTATGGAAATTGATAATGAAGATGATGATGATGATGAGTATGAAGATGAGGAAGAGGAGAGGAGGATGGTGATGATGATGATGATGATGATGATGGGAGTTCACTTGGTGCTAGCAGAATCAATGATTTGTTGAGCAAATACCTAACAGTGTTTCATAACGAAAAGTTGAATAATTCAATTACTTATGGAGTTTCATACAAACATCAAAGTGAAAAGTATTATATCGGTGATATACAGGTAATATTTGATAATGGATATATAGATGTTGATAAAGAAAGAATTCAATTAACTCGCGGATTACTCGAATTATTATTCAAAGCGAGACCAAACAGAAATCTTTATAATAATGATGACCTTGACAAGTACAAACGTATCTTATTACTTACTGGCGTACATTTAGATCGAAGAGGCTATGTTAAACGTAATCATGGAATTAAATCGCAATTGATTCAGAAATTATTTCCCAGTAAAAAACTTGTTAAAAAGAAGGGACAAGGTTTGTTGAATTTTGCAAAAAATATTTCTCATGAAAGAAATTACCAATACTTTGATAGTTTTGATGAACTAGTGGAAAGATTAAATTTACTCTATTCCTCAAAAGCTTCTGGGAATTCTGCTCATGATGTTGAGATTTCATCTATACTAGAAGAGCTCAGAGAAGCAAAACTAATTATTTAGTGTCACGATGACCTTGCATCGATTCGGACGGATTGAAACACCTACTGCTACCGCTTCAACTGCTGAGGTTTCCTGTAATATTGATGTCATAACACAGACTATAATTGATTCAATAAATCAGCAGGGAATCAGTGAAGCTGTTAAAAGTTCATTACAGAATTTTAGTGCAAATATTGATAAAGTTATCATAGAGAGAACACAAACTCTACAGAGTGCATTAGGAGAAGTGAAAAATTTATCAGATACCTTTTCAACCCAGTTGGTTAGTATTGACAAAAATAAGGTTGATAAATCTTATTTGGACGAAAAATTGAAAGCCATTTCTGATAAAAATTTAGAGATCTTGGACAGAAACTATCTTAACACTAAACTGAAACAGCTTAGTACAGAAATTTTTACTAAAGTAAATGAAACACAACCGTCAGTAATTGATAATAAATATTTAGATACTGTTTTGGAGAAATTGACTAGTAAAAATATAACTAAGGAAGAATTTGAAAAAAGATTATCTGGAATGGCAGACGCAATAAAAGCTACTATTTTTGATGGGATTAAACAATTCGTTACAAAGGATGCTGTTAATGGTCTGATTAAACAAATTAATGAGCAATATGCACAAAAAACTGATTTAAAAGATTTTATTAAGAAAGATGAATTGGATCTTGCTGTTAAAAAGGTTAATGATGAACTAACAACCTTGATTACAAATTCTGAAAAAGATACTGTGATGAGACTGCAATGTTCACCCGCTTTTATAGATTATTTAAAATTATTCATTCACAAAATGGCCTACGATATTGTAAGGAATTACGCAAAAGTTAGTTTTAATATGAATTGGATAGAGGCTAAACAACATAATTTGACTGAGGAACAGGTGGGAGATTTGATTACATCGAAAATGGGTCTTGGTCAATATGCTGGGTTTGTATTAGCCCCAAAAGAAAATCTATAACGAGCGGTAACAATTTAATTGTAAGCATAGCTGGCGAGGGAAAGCAGAGCTGGCGAGGGAAAGCAGACTTCGTAGCATCCAATTCAACTGCTAGTAGTAGCGAACGGTCGATCATAGTGGAGAACGGAATGAATTCTCTATTCTCTCTTTACTCCTCATTCGTAAAATGCTGTGCTCCGCTACGCGGAAAGAGGCATATGCTCGTATACGGATGACGAAGTAAAGGAGAGCAAACTCAACACACATGGCTTTTGCAGCAGAGGAAAAGCAGCAACGCGCGAGGAGGCCCGAATTGGGTGCATACCAGTCTGCTACTTGTGTGAGAGAGAAACACATAGGAGCGCATCACCATTTCTCTCTCTCTATAACCTTGGCACGAGCGATGGATTTCACTACGTAACATCACATTAGATAAGGAAAGTATAGCACGCGTCGAATTGCAGCAACAGAAGGTGTCATTTGCTTTGAAACGTTCGAACTGATAAGACGATAAAATGAGTGCTTATTTCGATTGCGCAAGCTTTAATGAATTTTCAATTGATGCAGACCCGCAAGCAAATTGGGGTTTTGACCATTTGGCTTACGATTGGTTTACTGTAACCAATGTCACATTTCCTGATAGTGGTGAAATTTGCATACACATAATTGATATTGATAGTGAAGGAGACTTTAAAGAGGTTATCAACTTGCCCAATGAGTATTCTCTAGTCTTAAACAAGCATAAACTTAAAAGTTTTCTTTCATGCTCATGGGAACTTAATATCAGTGGAAATCGAATTTTCCTAAGAGAACTGCACAGTGAATGCAAATATTGATGATGTTGATTTGAGCACACCAAGTGATATAGGTCTGAGAATATCTATAAATATTTTTGGAATGCTTGTTCGTACTAAATTTACTAATAGATATTCTCGGAGAGCACACTTGACCAAAAAAAAAAAAAGCAACGCCCGCAGGTTTGTACAGCACACATAGAAGAAGAGGAATTTTAGAATTTGGAAATTCTTCTTCTTCTAAACTGTTGGGTGGAAAGCAAACCGGATTCACTTTAATCTGACAGTAGAAAGGGAAATTAATTTTTCCAACAGGGAAATTATTTTTTCCCTTTTTCCCTCAAAGAGAGAGAAAGGGAAATTATTTTTTCCCTCACTGAGAGAGAGGGAAGATCACTCTCTCTCTCTTTTCAACCCCCTCGTCCTCACTGGAGAGGGGTGATAAGATAAGGAGAGGGAGAGGGAGAGGGAGAGGGAGAAGGAGAAGGAGAGGGAGAGGAGAGGGAGAGGGAGAGGGAGAGGGAGAGGGAGAGGGAGAGGGAGAGGGAGAAGGAGAGGGAGAAGGAGAGGAGAGGGAGAAGGAGTGGGAGAGGGGGAGGAGAGGGGGAGTTTGCGCATGCGCAAACTCTAGAGGGGGAGGGGGAAGGGGGAGGGGGAGGGGGATTTGCACAAAAATTTTTCCTTATTTCTCGGTAATTGCGCAAAAATTCTTCGCAGTAATCCCAATATTAGGCTACTGGCTTTATGATTAGCTGGCTTATTATTCTTTTTACAATTAACACAAGTTGGAATTTCCTTTTCGGAAGGGCAGTTTTTAGAATTATGTCCTATAACTGAACAGTGCCCGCAGACATCCTGTTCTTTTTTACAATGCTTCATCACGTGATTAAACCCATGGCACCGGAAGCATCTCTGAGCTACAGTATAGTCGCTGGCTTTGCAGCATGTAAAGTCGATAAACAGCTTTACCTTGTTAATTATTAGCTTCCTTATTTCAGGATCGCATTCAAACACCCAATGAAGGGTATCTTTATCTCTTGGGCCTAACTTGAATGATGGGACGCAGCCTTTGACAAAGTTTTCTTTTTCGATTCAAGAGTTATAGAAATTCTTTTCATAGATTATCTCTGACAGCTCCTCTTTATTTACATCTGATGGGACATCGTACAAGATTATCCTTGGCTTCTTGTTTGCAGGCTCCGTGATTTTTATCCCTCCTTTTTGTAAGCTTTTGTTTGTTAGTATTTTTTATTTAAGCTGAATATTGTTTCTTGTAACTTTGGCGCACCTGAATTGAGATTTTCTGTCAACTGACTGATAGTAATAGCCCTTGTCTCGATTCTAACGACTGATTCCGTTGTTTCAACTAACATCTCTGAAAATCTATCATAATCTACTCTTAAAAGTTTCTTTCTCTCATATTCAACTGCAGCCCATTTTTTATTATATAGTTCCTCAATATCCTTTTTGAATTCATTGTCCATAACTTCACTTATAGTATTCATATTGTTACCTTTTTGCATCTCCTCCTCCTGGTCCTGTTACTGCTCCAAAGGGCTAATGGTAACGTTTTGTTGAAACGCCTCTCCTTCTTCTTTCTCCTCCTCTTCTTCGTATTCTGGAATCACTCCATATGGTGGTTTTTTGGTGATTGCATTTGTTGAAAAGACACCACACTATAATGTTGATGGTACTACACTATATTATAGCTGATGTAAAACTAACAATATTCTATTGACCTACTTTTCACTGTTATTGAAAGCTACTCTACTCGCTAATTTAGATGTTTACTGTACGACTGCTCGACTACGACTCAAATCATTGACTGGAATCATTGTATAATTTCTATCTTTGACCGGAATGGCCGATTCATGTCGATTGTCGATGCACTCACAACACCTTATTTAAAGCATGCTAAGATGCGTACAGACTTTCGCTCTGCTCCGCAACCGAACGTAACTCGAGCAGAGCGATTGATGATCGACCGGCGAGCAAGAGTGGAACGCGAGAAGAGCTAACATCTCCCGTAACGTTCATGATCGGTGCGAGTACAGTGCGTGGGCGGAGCGATTGCGATGCGATGGCGGGACGAGGGCGGTACGCGGAGCTGGTTGGAGGCGCAGCCTTATAAAAGCATATTATTTATTGTTTTATCATTGAATCTCTATACAGTGATCTTGATGGAAACATTTTGATATTTCTTCTTCAAGAACAATATTGAGGGTAGGTTCCATTGAGATCTTATTCTATTGAAAAGAAAACTACTTTTCTTTCGCTTACAAATAATTTTCGTTTGCCAACTTGAAACAAGCATTTCGAATCCATTTTCATTTTATTTTAATGGAATGCCGGTCGGTCATAATATATTATTTCGATACAGATTCCCAAGATAAAATAAAACGCGAAAACTGGAGATGAAAAATCGATATCTGGGGAAGTAAAAAATTGCTGATTGATGCGTCTCCTTCTAACTTGCATACTGTTTTGAGGTGTTCTGTTGAGGTAGAGTTGGCTAGAGAGTGGGCTCTCGAAACAATAATGTTCCTTTTGAATGTGAGATTGAAAAATTCTGACATTTGACATGCTGTGCAAGTGCTGCTGGATCTACACAGCTTTCTGTTACGAAAAATAGACTTAACTACACATCTCAAACCATTCAAATATATTCACATTCAAAGATGTAATTCAATAATGAAATAAATGAAAACATACAATCTGATAGAACAAACTTTCCTGTTTAAAGTGTTTGATATGTGGATGGATTTCACAATAGCCTAGTTTAAATTCTGGCATTTTGCTATTTATGATAGCATGTTGAGCTGTGCTGGCAGGTTGAGAGAATTTTACAAATTTTAAAAAGACTTATAAAAACTTTTCAAAACAATACGAAAATTGTTTCAAATTTCAAACAATTTCGAAATTGAAAAAGTTTAAATTTTTAAATATCAACTTAAAAATGAACATTTCTAATTAAAATGCTTAATTCAAATGTAACAACTTAATGTAATATTTAACATTCAAATGTCACATTTAGTGTAACATTCCAGTGTAAACAAAAAACAAAATATTTCTCTCGGTTTTTGAAAATTAAAAAACAATTTTACAACCAAAACAATTGCATTTCGGCGCAAACTGCATGAAAGTTGGTGCAATGACATCTTAGTTGCCACCCTACAACAGAGCTTTAATAATTTTGAGCACTTTAAATTCGGTTTCATAATAATTATGACAACCTATTCATTTTAAGAAATGAAGCTGGATTCAAAATGACGGTTCCAAGGTGTGATTAACTGGAAAATTTAAATAGAATCGGAGTATGATTGGAATTCATTTTCAGTTTCCTGTACATAGAGAATTCCCTTTATGATCTTGGAAACTAGAAGAAAGATGATTTGTGAAGGAGGTGATCCGAATTATTCACATTATATGAACGCAGGAGAATATTCTAATTCTACGAAATCATATTTCCACTATCATCAACTTTTAAGCTTCCGAGGTTGTCCAATTGAATAATTAACCCTGCAAGAGTCTATTGCTCTCAGACTCCAATAATTAATATCCTTGAATTACATACCAAACCAACCATTGAAACTAACTAGGCTACTTGTAGTGTTAATCATGCATCCTGATATTCCATCTGATGGTCCACTACATAGTTCACTATTCAATGTACTAGGAAACCTTGTTAATTATCGTTTCTTGAATAGGTTGCACTTGACTGCTTCATGATTATCATTCATACACTCATTACATGAATAAACATCATCAATGCAGGATTATTCATACAGTGCTGCTACTCAGTTCAACTCTCCCATGCGAAATGAGTAATTCATGACTGTTATAACAAGAGCAACAGCACATGCATGTTTCAATAATAATTGTTGGATTCAAATCATTTAGTATTCGACAACGTGCTGCTCCATCTCATGTCACAGCTGTTTTACATCAATCAGTGGTTTAGTGGCTCGAATTGGAGTGGAATATTATTATCATCATTGAGCATGATGCGATGATGTACCTACATCCTCCTACAACATCATTGTCTGTGGTGTGGCTCCATCACTTCGCTGATATTCAACGGCTTCAATTTCCGACTGTCAGTCTTACTTTCCCAGCCAATTTTCGCATTCAGTACGTGGTTTGGAGATAAAGATTTAGATAAGTTGAAGCATTTTTGACAGTTCATTTGTACCTCATTGAACAACAAGATTATGACTATATGGTTTGAAGCTTTGTCCTTCGAAATAAGTGCGCGATACTATTGGTCTATTTTGGTATAATATTTGCTATAGCTCTTGATGTATGATTTATAAAGTAGCCCTATAAAGTAACTTGATTTCTGAATCACACAATCAAAATGTATTCTTCAATGCTTGAAGTATATGAGTGATTCAAAATAGAAATGGAAAATAAAAATCCAAATACCCTTTTTTTAAATTGTTTATTTAGGATATGTGTAATGGTGCAAGTCACATGTGCCACACATGTTTCGGCCATCATGCCATAATAAGTAATTATTGAATAGAATAAATAAAAATAACATGTTATTCAATTTAATGTTAATTTGATTAGAACATTTCATGATATTTTGATATTAAAAAGAGTATTTACATTTTTTATTTCTATTCAAGGGTAGCCCTAACGAAAAAAGATAATGATTCAACATGATATTCCTTGAGCTATTCATTGAGCCATTAGATTCCTTGAACTATTTTTGTAGAAGAACAAACATTGTCAATTGAACAACCACAAATCATTCATGGGATTAAACATATATTTCTCATTAATTTATCTGAGAATGAACTAGTTTCATCCCAGATTTCTGTGTGAATCAAGTGTCAATCTCTTAAGAAGTATATCTAATTATGAGAAGTCACTCATAAAAATCACTGATAACAATCATAAGCTTGTTTTGTGGTTATGTTGATAGAATCACCAAACGGATCAAACGTATCCAAACTAGTTTATTGTTCCCTGATTTTTTAGAATGATACACAATAACTATGCTGATAATGGGAAATAATTGATATGTAATTTCTGTATTTCTATGAACTAGATGACCGAGCGAAGTGATTCATGCCGACGGATTTGCATTTCTCTTTATGTTTTTATGTTTATATGTTTCGCATTATTTACAGCGAAACGCTGCAATTAATTTTCATGAGATTTGACAGGTTTGTTTCTTCTAGAATTTCGCGTCGACGTATATATGAGGTTTTTTGAAATTTTGCATTCTGAAGCTGCGTTTACACCAAAGTTATTAACAAAATGTTAATAACTTAATCCTTATAGATTCTATTAGATTGAACATAACTGATCAAACACATGATGAACATATGTGTTTGTCAAGTTCCGTTCAATCTAATAGAATCTATAAGGATTAAGTTAATTACATTTTGTTGATAACTTTTAGTGTAAACCCAGCTTAGGGATAATACAATAGGAAAAGAAGACACTTCGAACGCCAATATTACCGTGAAAATCTGACTATAGAATTATTCATCATACATCAGCTGTCGAGTGGATGTTGGATGTTAGCATTTTAAATACACCAACCCTAACAGCCATTAGTCGTTTTCACACCGATATCTCGCCGATACGACATACAGACAGGATTTAATCTGATGGACATTATAAAAGAAGGCTGTAAACAGCCTCCTCCTATACTGTCCCTCACAGTTGAAGGCAGAGAAAGGTCGAAAGAAAATACTATATTATTCTAGTTAATTATTGTATGCGTCATTGCTTGCAATTAATATCTCAATGTTATTTGGTAAAAAATCAGCTGTCGTGTGGACTATTAATTGCATGCAATTTTTATGCACTGTTACATGTTGGTGTAACATAATGGCTGTTAGGGTTGGTATATCAAAAATGCCAACATCAGAAGCTTATCTTCTTCAAGATATACTGGCAACAGGTCTGCCCGAGTTGAAAGCAAAGAAAAGAAAGGTCGAGAGAAATACTATACTACTTTCAGTTTTTAATTGCATGCGTCATGGCATGCAACTAATAATCCACTCGACATCTGATTTACGACGAATAGTTCTATAGTCTGATTTTTACGGTAATATTGGCGTTCGAAGGAGACTTCCTTTCTTTCTCTATTATCCTTAAATTGCAAAATTTTCAAAAACCTTGTATTTACGTCAACGCGCAATTTGAAAAGGAACAGACCAGTCAAATTTAATGAAGATCTATTGCCGCGTTTCACCATAAATGCGAAGCATAAATAATATAAACATATATAAACATAAAGATAAATGCAAAAACGTCTAATTGAATATTAGACCTCACTTCGCTCGGCCAATAATGTTCTCTTAGCGATATACCACCAGATATGCAAAATATCAAAATCAGTAGAAATCAATACCTGGTAGCGACCACAAGGAGTTTTTTCTCAAACAATTCCGCGCTGCACAGGTATTTTTAACTCCTCATGAAGAAATTACGTTAACCAAATTGGATGAATTATCTCGAACGCTTTTGAAACACAAACACAATTTATTCTAATCTGAATTATATTTTTCTACTGATGACTTCAATTTCTCATTTTACCAATTCTGGGTGATCAATTTCAAAGCTGTTCCAGGAACAATTCATGGATAGATGGATAATATTGTTGTAGAGTTATGAATCATCAAACATCTCATTTTGATCAGACGTTTATTGGAACTATTTGCAAGGACATTATGAGTATGATAAATTGTTTACCTATGATCATATTGCTTTCTAATGATAAAATTGGTTGAGCTTGATAGAATTGTTTGAGATACGACTCCTACATTCTTCAACTCAAAATATGATATTTTCAATGGAATTCTTACTATCATCAAAATCCAAAGAAGGTTGATTTCTTAATCCTCACCAATCAAAGCTTACCAACCTCACCAATCTGAAGCTCTTTACGCTACAAATACTGACACTATTAAAGTTAGATAGAGATGATCACCATCGCTATCAGAAGGTAACCAAATACTTGCTCTGTCCAATATTGTCGTGGGATCCGTTCTTTGTTCTAAATGATTTAGTACTTGTTTCGTGCTAATATGAATTCCCAGTGTATGATCGACGGCCGACTCAGCAGGAATTTATCGGCAAATGCTTTCAAGCGACCCCAGGGCTCGAGCAGGCTAAGTTGATTGAAAATTTAATAAGATATTCCCTGGGCCACCGATATCCAAGGAACGAGAGCGCTTCTGCCTTTGATTAGTCGTTCAGTTCTTACGGAATGTTCCTATTCGTCGTCATCCTCTCATAGTTATTTGACTTTGCGCTCCTCGTCACAGCGTCCAGAGAGTGAAAGACTGTGAGAGGGAAAAAGAGAGAGTGAGTATCGCCAGAGTTGCAGCTAGCTCGAGTTCAACTCAGCGAATAGTCTCATACCATACCAACCAGCCAACAATACCATCGCTCTGCTTTGAACCCAATTACTGACTGCACTTGAAAGATCATTCGTGCCTGTTTTACTAACAAGGAGGGATCCACCTACTAGTGATTCGGAGACCTCAAACTTCTCAGCCATCGTCTGTTGTTGCGAGCTTTCTGACGAATAATAAAATCTTCGCAACTGCACAACTGGCCTAATTAAGAGCCAACTCCGATTCTTCTGCAACTGGAAGTTTTTGAGTGGCTCTTGCATCAAAACAGCTCTCCATCAATGCTTGAGAAGATACAACTCAACCTTCAGTCAATTGATAGAATCTCAATAATTGATAGGAAACAGAATCAAATAACTCAATTCTGTTGAACTTTTAAGACATCTACAAGGATATAGAATTTTCTGATGCTCGTAAGAAGTAGATTGTTCCATTTTTCAATAGCACCTTTTCCAACTACTATCGAACTTTGAAATCCACTCTGAAACTCAACTCTTTATTCCAGTAACGGTTGTTCTGGACTGATTCACTCTTCCTCGTCAAATCTCACAGATATTCTAATGTTTTTGATATTATTTTCTCCTTATAAAGACAAATTGAAAGAGTATCAACATCAATTGGAAATCAAAAACTTTCAATCGAGAATCGTCGATTATGATCAATAAAATTGATTTTCTATTCTCATTGGATCCAAAAATTAATGAACAAATATCAATGTTGACTTCTCCTGAGTATCAATCTCAACAATAGAATTCCAATTGGAATAGATTGAATTGCTTGAATTTGTCTTAGTTATATCACATGACCTAAATTGATCAATTGTCAATATCTAACTTATTGACACTTGAATATCTTTTGAAACATAAGGTTTTCGAATTATCACTATTGTTATCAGGAGTAAAAAGTGATATAGAGATTTCATTGATATCCATATACGATAGAACTGTACTAAGAATCCTACTCGAGAGTTGACGCAGTTAGAGAACAGTATTGATAATAAACTTCCACATCAAGATCTTTTGTCATATTCTCCAATTCCACTTTCAAAATAGATAAATACGAATGAATGTTTCCTCTTTCATCTTCTTCTTCATTGTGTTTGAAAATCAATTGTTCCATAGTATAAAGATTGATATCTAGATAATAGGTGATACTAGATAAAGGTATAAAGGTGATACTGGATAATAGTGATAGATTATACTAGATGATAGTGATAGGTGATACTATAAAACCAAACAATAATAAGTTTCAACAAGGAGAGAGCAGATATCACTCTAGTTTCATATTACATGAAAATGTAACTAATTTTCGAAATGAGTATATGTCAACAACTCTTCCTTTATCTCTTTCCATTTTGTTACTTCTGCGATCTAATAGGTGTGTTATTATTAATGAAAGATATCAGATCAATATTGATAAGTGAACAAAATGAGCAATAGACAGGCGCAGGATGTTTGTGGGGGATGAATTCTATTTTTTGAAAAGTGTGCAGAGCAATAAAAGCGGATCAACGAAGTTTATCAAAGCGAGAGATCGCCGGAATTGGCCACAAAGAACAACCACAGAGTAGATTATTGTTGCTCAAAGGAACGGAGCTACACAAACAAAATTATTGCTGGAAGTCTCTGTTGATGACAGACTTTATTCAATTGCCTCTAGGTAGGTAGGTTGTAGGTAGGTAGTAGGTAGACGGTGGAAGGCCACAGTAAAGGAATCGGTGAACTCTCGACTTTGTCTACACTCGTATTTCATAATTTGATAGTGGAATTGTTGAATTCTTTTTACAGGAGTGAACTTTCATAACAGAAACAGCACACCACTGAAATAAAGCTGATTCGTTTTGTTCCGTTCAAAATCGCCCTTCAATTATAACTCATTACATATCGTTTCACTACATTTTCTCTTTGGTATTGGAAGACGAACAAATGAATCAGTTGTACAAAATCTGTACTGTTATAACATGGAAATAGAAGGTAGAATCATCATGTTGAGTGGTAGCTATTCAATAAAAGAAGGAGAAGAAAAACATGTATTGCTCTCAATATGATCTCTGAATACAAATGTTGAAGTTGAATGTTATTTCCATTGATGGTGAGGGTGAACTATGGTACATTTTAAAATCCAATGAATTAATATTGAAATACAAATTAAATCGTGTTTCATTATTCCATTCACACAATCTTGAGAAAGTGATGACAAAAAATGTGTGTCATCAGACGGGGAAGTCAATAAATTTCACTCTGGAAACATTGACTATAGCTACAAAATGCATTCACAGTTCATTTAAGGCTCTCTTCCCTGTCAATAGAAGAGTGATTTGAATCAGGAAACAGAACACAAACAATGAAAATATCAATAGAGCGCTCCAAATGCCTGAGGGAGAATTCCGGAAAAACTACGTCGAATATCCAACTCCACGTTTGAAGTTCCTCTTCATACTCAGGTGACAAAAGGGGATGTTGCTTTTTTGCCAAGTTTGTTGCAGATCATAGGAGAGAACCAAACTGTTCACATCGATGTTATCAGCTTCAGCATATAAAATATTCGATGCTGTGAAACTTTCAGAGATAGCTGTAGATGTGAATCTCCATTTTTTCAAATAATTTTCACATTTTTCACATTTTCCCTACCAAATGATCATCCACAAGATCAACAAGAGCTTTTCCAAGATCTGGCAATATAATAATTTCATAATAAACAATCTATAATAATATACAACATATTTAATACAGATTTAGTATTTCAAATGCAAAAAAATATTGTTTTGTTGAATATGTATTTGGCGCAAAAAACATGGAGTCCTGGTATTCCAATTCCTCATTAGCCTTTCAATATTCGATTATAATAAAGCTATTGTACAAAAAACTTTGATTTTTAGCATAGAATAGACAATTTTTAGATACAGCTTATTTTGTAAATTCAAAATCGTGATCCCAATCCCGTTTTGGACTTTGATTTCTCCAGAATAAATCGACATGTAGGTTTCAACGTGCCCCATCGGTTCACAACAACTAGGGATTTCCAATAGTATTTTAGTGTTGGAAGGCCATTCAAAATTATAGATCCAAAAACCAACCATTTTCAGAGTATTTTCAATCTTTTTCAAGAAAATGAGGAAGAAAATCTCAAAATTCATTGATTTTGCCACTATCATGACTAAATTGACTGTTTCCAGTAGTTTGTTTGAAATACTATTGTAACCACCCCCAGATTGAGGTAGAAGAGAGATCTCTAAAATACTAAAGGGCAACTCATGGGACTTTATAAACAACATTTGCATTTTTCCAACTTGTACATTTTATTGACTGAGATAATTCACCAGAAATTTAAACTACAAATATTTGAAAGCATTCTATTACATATTCTATAAGTCAAGAAAACTGTCTTTAAAATTTAGCCAACTGTTCGTCTGGAATTCTAACTGTTTACGATGGTAGCGTGAACTCTACTCATTTCTCTACTTCAAATGAATAATTGGAGACTTGATCAATCAAGGGTTTTTAGCATGAGCTCAAAGATATAATGGCACTAACAATCGTTCAATTTATAAATCCATCATTATTAAAAATTTTCACCGATTACTCACTGATACTACTTTAAACAAACATTCACACATTCACTTCAAATCATTAAACTACATAAACTCACGGCGAAAAATAATACATATTAACAAACGTAAACAGCTAACAAATTGAACACACTCGTTAATTCTGAGCCCTCGAGGACGGAGGCTACCAACCTCTGGATTCAAATGTTATTCCTGCCACGACTTGATTGGAACTGATTTTTTCCACGTAAATTATGTTCCCCTTTCACCAAAACGAGACGACGGTCCAAGTGGAGACGATACTCGCTACAACTGGTAACATTCCGAATTACAATTACAAGCAGCAATCTTTCATTTAGCGCCTCATTACTTAGCATGCTAAACGCGCTCGACTGGCCATGGTAGGTAAGCGTTGAAGCTAGAGACGAGTTTCGTCCACGAGTCTGTCGCTCATGCCGCTTATGTTGCAGCTCTGGAGCTATCTTTTTTCTGAGTGGCGAGCGTCAGCCAATGACTCTTCGCAATTTCAGAATTTCTAACTCTCGTAAACATAAGATAGAATGATTCTGATTTCGGATTTGGATTCAGCACCCCCAAATTTTTTAAAGCGTAAGTCCCATTTTAGAAAATACTCATTCCATATAAAATAATTCTAATTCTAATAATTACTAATTCCATTGGAAAAGGAAATAATGCAAGTTTGAAAATATTCCCAAATACTCGATTTTCTATCGCTAACGCAAATACTGTTCTGTAATAATACCTCAACCCTGCATAAAATTCAAAACTGATTTTCTTCCCGGACGCAAGTTAGCAAAATCTTGATGTGAGTACTCACGATGAAAATTGACACAGGAAATCCAACTAAGTGATCACTGAAGAGTCATTGACAGAGTCAATTCAGAGTTGTTCATTGACAGAGTTCTAATTCTACACTTTTCAAATGAACCCGAAATAAATTCATCTCAATATCATCACGATTACACTATCTTTGAAGCTGAACAACTAGCCTCATATGACCCAATAACAGACTCTACAGGCCTATATGGTCATTTCTTATTGTCTTCTTTCTGGAATATTTACTCATGCCATACTATATATACACATTGTTATAATGATTATTATCTTATAAAACTTATTTCTCTGCTGTGTATGGAATCTCAAACTAATATTTTGAAGTGCTTTCTTTTGAATGGTATTCAGAATTTGAATCCAAATTCAACATCACCGTAAAACTATACTATCATCTAGTGGAAGAATTTGAAACTATATATTGATGAATTATTAATTTTTTTGTGAAGTATTCAATATCTTAGTAATTGTTCATCAACCTAGCAAGTGGATATCGATAAGTCTTAATTACGGTACTGTAACAATTCATCAGATTGTAGAAAGCCGAGAAAATTGATCTCAATATCATCACGATTACACTATCTTTGAAGTTAAACAACCAGCATCATACGACCCAATAACAGACCTTACAGGCCTATATGGTCATTTCTTATTTTCTTCTTTCTAAAATATCTACTCATGCCATACTATATGTACACATTGTGATAATGATTATTATCTTATAAAACTTATCCCTCTGCTGTATATGGAATATTCAACCTATTATTTTAAAGTGCTTTCTTTTGAATGAAATTCAGAATTTGAATCCTAATTCAACATCACACTGATACTATACTATCATCTAGTGGAATAATTTGAAACTACGTATTGATTAATTATGTTGATAAAATATTATGTTTGCTGTTTTGTGAAGTATTCAAGATCTTGGAAATTGTTCATCTACCTAGCAAGTGGATATCGAAAAGTCCTAATTACTGTAACAATTCATCATATTATAGAAAGCCTAACACTGACTAAGCATTATGATAGAGTAAGGCTGTGAGATACCTCTCACAAAACGAGAAAGACTTGACAGCAGTAGAGCAGTTTAACCGAAGACTATAATACTACGAGTTGAGCAGAGACCCTGTTAATTTATTAGCAGTTGAGGGCAGAAGTCTTACAGCCTGCATTTATACATTGGTTTAAGAGTCCGTAAAAATTCCATCATCATAACTCTGGGCTAGCAAACGACCTACTGCTAATCGCATCCAAGGAAGTTCTCTTGTAACATCCGACGATTTATTCATTTTTTTATTTCATTTAAAAATTTGTTACCCTGTCCTGTTCTTTCCATGTTACAAGTCACTTGTTATAGTCTATACTCAAACTTCGTCATGACTTGTCCGAATGAATGAATTCATCTATGAATGAATTGATGATTCCAAGGATCACTATTTTCCAGTTCTCTCAACCTTCTTTATCCTAGGAAAGTCTGAATTGATTGAGTTCAAATTTAAATAATTGCTATTGAAGAATGCATACATTTTCTATTGCAATCATCATTTTGAATAGCATAATCTTTCTGCTGCAAGAGTATAAATAAGTAGCTGCTTCTTTAGCAACAAATCAATTATAGATTCATCTATTGAGGTTTTCAACATCTGAAGCGACATATCTCAAATAGAGATAGTACCACACGTCATTATACCTATGATATTAAATCTATCAATGAAATGTCGGTAACATATACAGGCCTATCCACATACATGAATTCTGTAAACATAAATTAAATTTGTGAGTCACAGTTATATTGATTGAGGTTAGATGGAATACAACAAGCAAAGCGTCAACGAATACATTATTAGAATGCTATTCATGTAGATATTCATCCATGATAATCGAATGGTTGCATGAGCACACATGCATGTGACTGGGACGATTGGAGCGTATTGCTTGTAACTTGTAACAGCCGGCGAAATGACTTGGCTCTTAAAAGACGAATAGAATGCTGCGAGAATCGCAATCTCGTTCTCCGCTCTCTGCTCAACACTCGGAGTCTCAAACCCTCACACCCCTAGCCTCACAGTCTTTGATGCCTTTGCGTGACAGCTCCTATTATTCGAAATTGAAATTGTATCGAATTGAATTTTGAACGAATAATGTATTCAAACGCATTCTAATATAGTAACTCATTCATGTTCGCGATTCCTGTGAATACCAAACCTCCTCGTTCAAACTGAACCAAGAACCCAACAGATGGTGGTATAAAGGGAATAATATCGCAGTTGTAGATTGTGTATGTGTGAGGTGTACCAGTAATAAGTCAGAGTAAAGCAATATTTATTCATTCAGTTACTCTTAAAATTGCAAATCTTGTTATACAATACTTATTACGACTACAATGGATGGAGTCAAATCCTCATTAGACGGAATTAATGGAATTGTATAATTCTTGGGAGGAATTAATAGAACTCATGTATGCAAAAAAGAAGGAAATGATGCAATGAATATCCACGGGATGAGTATTGACATAGAGTAACGATACCGTTTAATACTTCTAACAATAATCTTTGGCTTTGGTACTGAGTTCAATTCAAAAGTTCTTTATCATATCAATTCAGGCAGTTATATCCGGAAATAGCTTCTCTTCAGAAATGAGAAACATAGTCATATAGTGATACTCCCAGAACTATCACGAGATTCTAAAAAATATAGAAATTTCTGAATGAATATCGAGTTAACATTAGTACATTGACAACTTAACATGGTGTTGACACTTATAAGTAGCCTAATGTCGTACAGTACGCGTCTCATAGATTTTCCTTCATGACTTTGAAACGGCAAATAGGTAGGGTATGGCTTAGCAAAAACATCAAGCTTCAGAGACCCTAGATGGAGGAAGCGCCTTACAGAGCTTCCTTGAAGATTTCTTGAAGCTTCCTTGAAGGACAAGACCTACACATAGAGATTCTTCATGAATGAGAGAGTTGCAACTTATCACCAATTATAGAAAGAGCAAGTTGAACAAATGTCAGCTGTGTTGTGCAAATAGGACGTAACTCCAAAAAGCTCATTGTGTCCTTGTGTAGATTTCGGATCCAACACTTTGCTCTTGGAGAAATACAGAAAAGCATAAGTATGATTGATAGTTTAGTGGCCCTCCGCCGATAGGCAGAGTTACAGGACATGGACTGTAGATATTATGGTCAATACTCATCAGATTATTAATGAACAGATCAATTTGATTGGGAGCGCAGATACTTATTGTGAATCTTAAAAGTAACAGACTCCCTCATCATCCATTTATTCAAAGCTGTAAATGCTCTTTCAGATCATCAATATGACGGATATCATGATAACATAATTTCAACAACCGATTCCCTACCCAACAATGCTCAAGCATAATCGATCATTGGAGTGTTGTGAGCATGAGTGGCTGAGTGCAGTTCAGCATTCATTATGATGCTGGCATATTCAGATGCTAACACTAATCCCCCACGTCTAGTAGGATCAAGCCGATTAAGTTCATCAGCTACCGTATCTCCTATCTGGCATGTGTATGTATGTACTTGTCACTACTACATACTTGTACTTGTTTGTAGCTACATGTAGATCATTGCTCGCTTCCAAGAGACGTTGCATACTGTAAATCATGCTGATGTAGTTGATCAAGTATAAAGCCCATTTGTTCTGAAACACAGTTATTGCTCTCACGATTCCCATATAAATCCAATTCTGGTCAGTATTTCTGTAGAGCTATCAAGACTGATTTTGGATAAAGTATGTTGAATTTTAAAAATAAACTGTTTCGAGCTGAGACTTCTGTCCCTTCCTGATATGTTTATGAGCAGTTCTTGTATCAATGAATGAATTTGTGAAGATTTGGAAAAACAATTCACGAATCATATTTTTCTTCAATATTCTATTTGAATTATTATATTATGCAATGGAAGATCATGCCAAACAATTATTATTCACGTGAAGAAAATAAACAATTGTTATTTACATGAAGAGTTGAAACAAATTCACACTTTGTGGTGATTTAAGGGATTTGCATTTTGAAAGCAAAAACTGCCAAACTCAAAACAATAGGAAACAGAAAGTAATAATCGGTTCCAGGGAACCTGAATAAAATGCATATTGATGTATTCAATGAAGTATCTGTATTGTATTTCCAAATGCAAGAATCACAACTTTATTTACTTGATTTCCTTCAACTTCAAGTCATTAGTTTTCAGAATATCTAGAAAAAACTCACTCTTTGAGACCTAATTTTCCCAGGTGTGCTAGCACTCGTTAATCTGAGTAGATTCTCATTATTTCTACATCACATCATTCCGTTTTTGATGTGTGGTCGAAATTTAATGTAAGATTTTTTCTCCATTTGACTCACAAGCGAAGAGTTTAAAAGATGATGGAAAAGTTTCTAGTGCGATAGAACATAGCTAAAAATGAGGATAAAATGAACGGTGAACTATTTCACATAGTGGCTGGCACTTGTGATCACTTACATGTTGCATACTTGGTTTTAGCTCTCTATTCATGGATAGATATATTTATGGAGAATACAGATATCAGATATGTGTATTTATCTCAGTACGGTAAAGATACGAGAATACTGTCAGATACAGAACCTTTTGGTTGCAGTTGGCTTTGATGTTAGCTCAGTCAGTTCCCCGCTCACACATGCTTCTAAATCTGTTCCTCTTCTCTTATACTTCAAGCAATCTTTCTTAACAGAGGCTGCATTTGATGAACTTCAACTCACGTTTTTATCTTCTGAAAAAGGGCTTTGAGGAAGACTGTATTTCCTCCACGTGCGTCTGCACTTTGCTAATTGAAACCTATTGATCCATTATGAGTTATTCCTCATCAATTAATCTATGTATATCAATAGAATAGAAACAACCTATCAGAATTTATCAATCACAACCAATCTCAGTTCAATGGTCCAACTACTCGAAATATCAATATATACGGTTGAAAAAATTTTCTTACATTTAGTTGAAGAGAGAATAAAATTATCGGAATGAATAAAAAATCGCAAACAATCAAGATTGATCAATCATGAGAAATTCATCATCTCTCAAATTATATAAATAGCCTATATGCTACTGTGAATTTGAAAGCATTACCGTCATCATCACCTTCGAAATCATCATTACCTCGAAATCATTACCTTCATTCAAGCATATTGGCTTGAATGAATGAATACTACCTGCGTACTCTATTTTTCTATCTCAACTGATATGATACTCTCTTCACGAATGTTACTACCCCTGAACATTTCGTTTATCAAGTACTTCATCACCATTGTGAAGCTATTCCACATTGTAGCTGACACCAATATCCGTCATCCGGTCACTAACAATGGAAACATTTCAAGTGTTTTCTGAATTCACCAATCCATGAACTGACAACAACTCGAGGATCCAGTCATCACTCGTCCAATTTAAATAGAAATATAAGAAGAGGATGAGAAAAATAAGGTTCTATTATTTTACGTTGATTTCAGGCGGAGAACTCAGCAGTGTACCAGGTGGAGCCGGGAGGTTTGAGCTGGAAGAGCCACAAGGAGCCGAGCCAGAAAGCAGGGTCAGTGAGTCGGCTGCGGCTTGAAGCCGGCTCGGGCAAGCTGAGAGTCCGCTGCGAATCGTCCCTGTTCAACGTCTACCGCGGCACCAGTCAAATTCTCGAGCTCAGGCAAGACTCTCCGCGGCCTGCGTCCGTCTTAGGGCCTGGAAGTGTTGATAATGGTAAGTTGTCCCGCTTTGCTGAAGTATTTCTAGTATTGAATAATTTACTGATCTTCATGAGAATTTTAAATGTACTAGGGAATCAATTTTGTTTTAGATGGTTTTAGTGACTATTGCTAGGGTTGGCTAGTGAAGGGGTCCCTGTCGGGAAAACAATACAGCAGCAGCTTGCAAAATGTTCTACATATTCAACCAATAGAGTAATCAATATTGTCGCAATACAAAATGTCGTTACGTTCAAGAAATAAAAACATAGAATATCGAATAGCATACAACAATACACAAGTAACGTATGATTTCTGGATCTTGAGACTTACAAATTCCACAAAGACACATACCAATCTTCACAACTGCATTTATCATAATCAGAATTCAATAATATTTTATGTACAGTGATTGTTATAAGGTCTCAGCATTAACGAATCGATGTTATATGGCTATGAAAACCAATCTTCATTCTATCCAATGTCCTTCAAATTTTATTTCATATTTCACCTCGAATTCACATCAATTCAATCAGCTAAAAGTGCATACTAGGAAAACGGAATGAACATGAAATTCTTATAATAATTATTCTCAACTGCATTACCGGCGTTGATCAATGTGTAATGATATTAATGAAGAAATTCGATACAATAAACTCCTTCATGTATTTTCTAATCATTCAAATATATTGTCATTATATTATGTATTGCCATTAGCCATGTTTCTTAGTATGAATGTGTTGTTCAGGATACCAAAATAGAAACCAAAAATGGTGCCATCCAATAACACAATATATTATTCCCATCACAGTTTAATGACTTAGTTGTATGACTAGCATCAAAATTGTGAGATGCATCATGAGCAGCGAATGATGAGGGGGTGGGGAGGAGTTGGAAAAGCAGGGTCTGAATAAATGGATGTCATCCAAGGTAGAAAGTCTCTTGATAAACGAGCAGTTTTCGATCAGACTGGCGACATGCCTATCCCGGTCCCGTCTTATCCAGCCGACGTGGTCCAAAATCTCTCTTTAAGGACACTATTTCTGTTGAATGAGCCCTGTCTGCTCCAGGGTAGAGCCTTTTTGTCGCTTTGTAACATTTATGACAGTCTACCATGTTGATATTAATAATGATGTTACTTTATCATATGGACGCTTTGTGCTGCAAGTATGCCGTTGCCATGAGATCACATCGAAAAATGGCAATTTCATAACAATTTTGCAATAGAGAATAGATTAATAGCTTTCTGATGTCTTTTTGTGCATTCATTTTTGATCATCTATTTTCGCTTCACTATCAAAAGTGCTGACGTTGATTTATTTGCAGGCGCACTCCAAGATCAAATAATGAATCTCACCCTATCACTTTAGTACCGTATTTTGAAACATCGCTGGAAAAAAGTATGAACGACTTTGACGCACATCCACACTTCGCAAGAAGCACTTTGAGTCCGTTCTGTCTTGTTTTGATAGTTCTTCCAATACTTTTCTAAAATCTGTTTCTTTCTTGTCAGTCACAGTTCTGGTTTGATGACACATTACATCCTTGTTATTTGCTTATTCAACAGTATTGAATTTGATTAGTAGTTGTTGTATATATCTATCATTATCTCTTCTGATCATCTCCCAAACATCAAAGTTTGAAAACACTTCCAAGTATTTAATCTTAGAGATTTGATCAGTACGTTATGTGCCAAATTATATCTCATTTTTCTAATTTCTTCAATTTTCAATACTCAACAGATGAGAAATGTATTCTTAATGCGAGAACTGAAGAAAAGTGTAAACTATTGGAATAGGTTCAACTTTGTAAATATTCATACTCAGTCCTCAAACAGGATCAATAAGATTTGTGCCCTAGTTTTTCCTTTTCCCATGTTATAAAATTCTCATTATCAAGAGTATTCACAGTATAATACAGTAATGGATTCACATGAATATTTGAGCTATATACTCACTGCAGTCATAGATTCACATATATTCCACCTTGCTCATGTACCTGATGAATAAAAAAGCACAATCGTGATTCGCATTATGTCCTAATTATTCGTGTGACTGAGTCCCCGAATGCTGTAACTCTGGAAGCAGGTCGCTCGCTATAGTGAGAATAATTATTGTACTATCAGCAATGGTTTGATGCTCAGCATTGATGTCATTAATGTGAGGAATGCTGACAGTTCAAAGTGAATGTGAGAATGGAAGCAGGTCGCCCAGTCTACTGGCTGCAGTAGTGTTAACAAGACTCGACTCCTCGCCGTATCATCCGTCCGCCCCACTTCCACTTGAAAATCCGACGAGCGTGTGTGAAAGATAATTTTCCGCTTCACTGATTCGTTCTTTCCAATAACAAGACGGAAAAACGAAATCAGCACGCTCAAATCGATTCCCGCTTTTAAATAAACAGTCTTGAGCTGTCGAGCGATGGCAAGCTGCTCGAAATTATTGAAACGGCAAGAAATAACGTGGAGTCGTCACTTGTGATAATAGTGACGATCTGATGAGAGCGCGCAGCCAACTCCCCTTCTCGGGAAACTCACTTTGCCAAATCAAAGAATCTATTGTCAGATTTGAGGAGTCGTGCGTGCAAGTGTGCGTGTGTCTGTGTGCGTTGGTGCAAGCTTGCTTTCCCCTTTATATTTTTGTTAGTTTTAAGCTTGACTGTTCTTCAAACAAAAGATTGGCTCGTGTTCTCTCCTATTTTCTTGTCCTGCCTTTCGTTCATTTACTTTGTTCTTGGTCCAACGCACGTTCCAATATAATCTATGGTGCGTTTCCTTTTTATCATTTATCTCCTCTGCAGAATCTATCTTATTCCTGAGTGCTGCTAACATTCTTCTCTGATACTCTTCATTTTTTGTTTTCGATATATTTTGGAATAGAATCACTAGAATGGTTTGTATGTTTTTCAAGAGAACGAGAAAATTCATTGTGGAAATCTTGAAGAGAACATTAATGAAAGCATCGAATAACTAAATACTCACCGACAAGTTATTATTACTCACAATATTATCTTATGTTATACATTTTACATTTTCTGTACTGGAATGATCCTGCTACTCCAATTCAATAAGTTATAGTTTAGAATGTTAGAAGGGTGATAAATCAAGAGGGGTGTGTTGTCTGAGGTGAGTTAGGATTTGAAATAATGTTCCATGCTTGTAGAGAAATGGGATTGACGACACAGAAAATTACCAGGAAAATCATTAGTAATAAATCAGAGACCTATAGAAAGGCATTGTAAGTGGAATAAAATATCGAAAAATGCGATTGGTTGGGCACCTACTGAGAAGAGTAGCAAGGTCAAGCATGAAAGTAGAAGCTACCCCCAGGAAGGCGACCATGTGAAAGACCGAGACAAAGATGATGTCTACAGGTTTGATACTACATGAAAGGGCTTGGAACTACAGCAACAGTAAGTTATATCCAGTTCATATTGAATGCTTTTTCATGAGTTATCAGACTGTGTTTTTAGAGTCGGCAGGGCAGGAAGCTCTTCGACTGACTGATTGGGTTAGCGCCTGAAAAACTGCTCAATGAGATCTAGCCCTCACTTAGGGCTAAATTGATACTATACTGAAAAACTCAGGGTACTTGGAGCCATTTTAAAAACTGTTGGAACTTAGGGTACTCAGGTACTTTACTAGGTTACTTAGGCCATTAAAAACTCAGATACTATACTTGGGGTCATGAGATTGATTCACTTATAGATTTTTGGTTGGCGCCGTCAAGTATCAACTTGGATGACCTTGGAGTAAGTAAGTAAGAAAGATTATAAAAAGAGTAAAGTTTGCTAATGAGATTGGAGTAGTATTGGTTGTATTATCAAGATGTATGGGAGTTGTTGGTTCTCTCTCATTCATGATTCAATATGAATTGAGCAGCATGGGATGGTAGCAATGAGCCAATTGCTCACAAACAGGAGGCAGTAATAGAATATTGAGGTTTCTCAACCAGTCCAATCGCTGAAATGTAAATCTGTCGCTGGATTGGTCATCACAGTTGTGGTCTTGTAGTTACCACTCGTTTGTTGAGTCTCTATCTCTATAACACCATTCCGATAGCTATCTCTACAACCCTATTCTCATCAGGCTATTACTAGCTGTCAGTTTCCGGATGCAATTCGCCTGCACAAACCGCAAGCACATGACAATATTCAACACAACTATAGACATCTAGACATCTAAAATTCCTTTCCTAGAACAAAGTATCATTTTCAATCATTGAGATGAATCAATTGTAGTAGTAGATGATTCTTAGAATGGAACTCACAAAACCTTTGAATCTAATTCAGAATGCACATGTACACAGGGTTTACTAACTCACTACCAATACTCTACAGCATTGTTCCTGGGTAACAAACATATCTAAATATCATATTCAAATTGTCCGGAAGTCTTCAGTTACTCACACAGCGGCCATTCCACTTTTTTCACTTATTTTTTTCAAATAACGGTTCAACCAACAAACGATATTCAATCTTTGCACAACATTTTTCATATCGAATGGACAAAGCTAAAAAAAAGTTATGATAATTTTTTTAATTTATGAAACAAAAAGGCGACCATTTCAAATGTTGTTTCTTAAATAACTCAGAAACCTTAGGTTTCAGAAAAATATTACAAGAAAAAGCCTTTTTCAGTAAATTTGATTACCCATCTATTGGTACCTGATCTTAAGATTGAACCAATATCAACTGATATATATGGCAGCTTTAGTAATAGGAGACCTCTGGGGGTTGATTGCAGTGCATGGCAAGGCATGCGGCTACAGTCTGCCACAACAATACATCAGTCTTCGTCTGCTTTGCATGTAATTTTTGATGTATTTTAGGTTATTCCGAACAATAATTAATGTTACATAACCCTCTTGGTCTTGGCATAAGATTAGAATAACTGTAATTTATTTCACTTGAGAAGAGAAAAATTAGGTACAGATTTGTTAATAATATGCTTTTTATTAACACCAATACAGAAACTTCAATACATTTTGAAAGAAGAATACAAAAGAAAATGAATACAATCAACAGAGGTTGGGAAACATAGCGATAAACATAAACATAACTTCAAATAGTTTGCTCGTAATGCCGTCCACCTGCTCGGATACATGCCGTGAAACGGTTTTCCATTGACTGGAAAATGTTCGCATTTCCCTCTTGAATGACGGCCCCAGCCTCCACAACTCTACCCACCAACTCAATTTCATTTTTCACAGGAGTAGAGAAATATTCACCTAATTTTTCTCTACTCAATTGAAATAAATTATAGTTATCCTAAATTTATGCCAAGACCAAGTGGGTTATGTAACATAAATTACTGTTTGAAATAATTAAAAATAACCTACAAAAGACAATTTATCATGAACTTTTTGTAGCTTTGTCCTGGTGTTATAGAAAATGTTGTGCAAAGTTTCAATTTTGTATGTTTAACCATTATTTAGGAGAAAAATAATAAGTGAAAAAAGCAAAATGGCCGCTGTGTGAGTAACTGAAGACTTCCGGACAATTTGAATATGGTATTTAGATATGTTTGTTACCCAGGGACAATGCCTTAGAGTCCTAGAGTATTGGTAGAGAGTTGGTAAACACCGTTTATATAATTAACTCATCTATTCTTCATGTGATAATTTTATTTGAATTAAGGGAGCAGTGACTTAATTGAATAGAATAGATGGAACGAGTAAAAACGATTTGATAATGAAACAAGTTGAAACTGTTTCAATCACTTTAGTGAAAACCATAAGCAGCAGCTGCATATAACTGTATATGTAACTTGCTGTGCATTCATCTTGTGTATCTTCATGTCCATGTTCAAGCATTCAGTCTCATGAGAAGTTGAATGCAGATACAATATGTGAATAATATGAAATAATTTTCTGGTAATTCACTAATTAACACAAATTTCTATTTTTAAGTTTGGTTATGATTTCCTGAATCATATTTCTTGATGAACCAACATAGAGTTAACTTGAATCGAGAAATTGAATCTGGACTCCTGAAATTCCCAGAAAATTCTTGGAAAATCTCGTTTTTGAAATTCCGTTGCGTTTCAGATTCATGTTGGATAATGAATGTATATAATAGAGAATTGAGAATTTCTAGATCTCCTAGCTCAATTTCTTTTCAAAACTGTCCATTATCAATCATCCTTTTCCGGCCTGCGAACAGTTCATAATCATCATATGGCCTACTGTGTCACAAATATACGAATAAAAATCAAAAGAAAAATACAAAAGAATTCACAAGCAGTCAAATTATTTTAAAATTGGTATTCAGTGATCATCAGTTGGTCTCACACAACAGCATTGAAGAATTATCCTTATGATATGGAAATCTGTTGTATGCAGAAGTATGCCTAATGGGTATAGCTCAAAAAAGATACAACATGCTTACTGCAAATATCATAAATGAATTTTCCATTGAATTTAGTCAGCGTGATGGAGCTGCTTGTCTTTGAATTGAAAAAGGATGTCGAGAAGAATTCTATTTAATTATTTCGACCAGTAGCCCCAAGGATTCCTAAGAGATTTCAAGATTGCTTTCCGCGGAAGATGGAGAATTCGAAGTCAACTCGATCACCCGTTTTATTGCATTCTCAATAAATACTTGATAATCATGATACGCGGCTGGCTTCAATACGGCAAGCTATTGGATCATGAATAATGCATAATTTCATAGGGAAAGCGCCACCGGCGTATTATTCGCAGATATTGGTTGTCAAAGTTTATTTGCAGCTCGCATATTTTAAGAGCCAGCTCGAAATGATAAGTAGTGGTCAGGATATTTCTTTATTCTGCTCTCTAGCTCTCTTCTCATACTCTATATCTCCTCTTAAATCTTCTATCAGAACACATCCTTTATCGAAAACTGTATTCCTATTCAGAGAGAAATTCACTTTTTCTGTTACAAATATTTTCATGAGTTTTAAACTTTTTCCAACCAACCACTATCGGTTTATTCTAGTCAATCTATCAAACTTCAATCAGTAAATGCATCTACTCAGGTTAAGGGAAAATTTACCATTCCTCTTTATATTTCATAATTATTGGAGTGACATTTATCTCTAGCACTAACATCTGTATTGGTGTGGTATTCAAATTAACTCACGTGACCCTCGACCCTCGTGGGACTCAGACTGATGTTTGTTATATTCTCATTGATGTTTGTTGCTTAATTTACATTATATTATGTTGCTGAATTCATGCAATACTGTTACTAGGATGCATTTTCAGGTTTAATCAGATAGGACTTGAAATACTTCATTTATTTGTTGATATCATCATTGCATTTACAATGAAACGCAGATTTGGGGAGTTTTTAAACAGTGGTACTCATGTCGGATTTCAAGAGCTGTTTTGATTTCAGATCAGAGTGAAGCAAGCTCTGTTTGAAGCAACTAATCAGAATCGACCAACAATATTATGATTTCCTGATATATTTACTTCTTTCTGAGAAGAGAAAGAATAACATCATAACATCATAACAATGATAAACCATCTTTGATAACCTGAATTAGGTAATATAGAATTCATCTTCAACGGTTAATCAATCCTGAATAATATAAAACTTGTTTTAAAAAAATTAAAAAAAAAAAAACATTTTTTGAGTGAAAATGGACTTACATTGGTAGTGACTACAGTAACTATATTACCCACAATATGGCCATTGACTGGCACGCTTCTGATTGGTTAGCCCGGTCACATGGTACAAATCCGCCATTAAGATTCCAAACAAACTTTTAAGTCCTATCTTATAGCATTAGAATTTTGGAACCTATCACTTCTTTTACTGTTTGTAAACATATTTTGAACTCACGATGAGTTTGATATAACATTTTCGAAGGGAAATTGATTAGACTTCAATATAGGCAATAAAGAAAATTTTAAAAACACGAATAAAGCTTGAAACATTAATTTCTCTTCCTTCGGACTCATCGCAGACCACTTCTAGAGCTTTCGCGGACGACTTATTGGGAACCAGTGATCTAGATAAATATGCAGAAAGATAAATTTCAATTTTATTGTATTTCCTCATCCAATTTATTGGATCGAACTTAAAATAAATCAATTTCAGAATACTTTTTGCGGCTCAATTAAATATAACATTTTATGAAATTTTGAACCGTGATTGAGTGCTGATTAAGTAAATCTTGACTTCTATTATTGATTCTCTTCAGTACTGAGTACCCTATCCAGAACATGTTCAATAATAATTGGTCAATAGTTATTGATATAATATGGATTTAGAGTTGCATTACCACGAGCTTAAGATTTGAAATATCACTAATTAAGAATAATAATGGTATAATAATGGGCTATGTGTTTTCTTTTTCAATTGCTTACATGCTTATTAAAATCATTGAGTAGAACTATTGGCTTTTCCACAGTTTATATCCAATGTTGTGTTTACAATATTTTCGTCAGACTTATTGGCTGTCAACTAATAAAACAAAATATTTGAATGTTATGGAATCTATTGTGATGAGAATTCCATCATATTTCTAGAGACAGATATGAGAACTTCATTATTTTTTGTCAATGGAACAAAATTTATTACAATATCATGACATATTTCAAAAGTTTTTTGGAGATTCAGGTTTCAGGTTACGTTACCTACCATCCATTTTTACTTGCTATTATCTACGAATCACTATTTCAAGTTCCAAAACTATATTGGAAATATAGAAAAAACATTAAAGATATTATATCGAAGTTAATAATCATGAAAATATGCTTTAATAAGTAAAGGCAAGCGATTTTACTCATAATCGCCTATAAGCCCAATTGTAAAATTCAAATATTTGGAATCTTCATGGCGGCGGCGAGAAAAAAATTCCAATGGCCATAATGTGGGTAATATTATAGTTACTGTAGTAGTGACGATCGTTTCGACCTGTTGTTGGTCAGACTGTCAGATGACCAACAACAGATCGAAACGATCGTCACTACCAATGTAAGTGCATTTTCACTCCAGAAGAGTTTTTAAAAAATTCGACTTTAATTCTTAATAGTGAAAAAGTATGGATATGTAACTGATAATAATTATAATTAATATCGGGGCATCGAGGTTCGGCATCGCTCCGGAGTACAAAAGCATGGAAGAATAAAAGCATAGTTTATAATACTTTTTTAGTGATACACAGAGCACAATTCTTTCAATTGATTATAATTCAATTAAAGTTGGGAAAGGACCAACAGGCTCAGCCCGAAACTGTTTCTTCCCCGAATTTTAATGTATACAATATAAATACGGTAGTCCAAAAAGTAGTTTATGTTCCATACACTTTTGAATTCCAATTTTTAGTCCAAACATTTGAAAACAAAAAAGTTCGAGTTTGGATTTTCCACAGAAAAAATTTAATAACAAAATAACACTCACTAATCACTTGAAACTGTAGAATAATGCTTAGCTTCAAAATAAGATTCGAATATTTATATAATAAAAGCGAAATGGCACTCACTCACTGACTGACTGACTGACTGACTGACTCACTCACTCACTCACTCACTCACTCGCATAACTAAAAATCTACCGGACCAAAAACGTTCAAATTTGGTGGGTATGTTCAGTTGGCCCTTTAGAGGCGCACTAAGAAATCTTTTGGCAATATTTTAACTCTAGTTGTTTTTAAGGGTTTAAAGTTCGTCTTTTAGCATGTATATTCTTCTTCTCCCAATCTCTTAATTATAATTGAAATTTGATATATGAATATCATATGTTACTATAGAACTATAATCTAGATAGAGTACCTCTTCGAAACAGTTGTTAACTGGAAACTAAATTAATAATTTTGTCAGGTTGGCATTAGGTTGAGTTGACTTTGTTAGGTTTGCACCAAGTTGAAGATTTAAATGCATTTATCGCGGAAAAATTGATTGGGCACTGCTACTTCAATCCTGGGAATATTATATTACTAGCCGTCAGGCTCGCTTCGCTCGCCATATCCGTTTAGCCAGACGTTTAGTCTGGACCCCCGACTGGATTGTCCTAACATATGATAAAATGCCCAAATGAAAAATACAGGCGAGCGAAGCGAGCCTGCTGATCTCATTCTTGGACGATCCAGTCGGGGGTCCAGGGGGCGGAGCCCCCTGGCTAGACGGATATGGCGAGCGAAGCGAGACTGACGACTAGTATTTTATATAGGTACTTTAATTTAAATGGAAAAATAATGGATCTTGAATAAAACCATATGGTTGGGCATGTCAACAAATCAGATGAGGTTGATCAAGTCGCTTTATCTATAATAGCCAGATAATACTTCTCATGAGATCCGCTGATAGATTGCAAATCGTGAAAATCGTTGAAGCCGTTTCCGAGATCCGTTGGACATAAATAAATACCCAAATATATAAATATATGCAGAAATTTCTCGCTCAATATGATAGGATTTCTTGAAATATGATAAAATTTGCAAGAGAATCATGTTATTTCCATCAACCTGACAATTAATAAGCTGTAACACGTAGCAGAGATCAAACTAACCATATGATAATATATGGATGAAGTATTTTATATTTCACATTATTCCAGGCTATCTGTACCATTATCTTTGTCATATTTTTGGCCTATTTTAATTTCTTAACCAGTAACTGGATCTCATTTCCTCTTAGCGTGAATATACAACGTAAATCAGTTTTCCTAATCAAGTTCAAGTTGACAGGGCCAGTGAGCTTGGAAGTCAATACTTAATTTGGTACCGAGTCACTGCGAATAATTTATAGTAACTTATTCTGATTGTGAGAAATAAATTAGAGCTAACATGTTGGTGGGGAGATTGTGTCAAAGGTAATTGCTGATAACGTCTTGCCTCATCACGCACTTGTACAGGATAAGGGCTGGATTACTGACCTCTTGAGGCTAGGTCACCTATCAAGTTACCTACCTGCTTGGGGATATCAGTCAATTTACTATCATTCTAGCATTATGAATATAACATTTCCGTGAATGTACACCCTATTGAGTCTATTATTTTTTCCAAGTATTTATTATACTCAACTTCTTGAACTGAAGAGATCAAGTAAAGCTTTACTCTTAAACTCCTCGTGTTACCGTATGGTAACAGCAAATGGTTTGGTACCATATGCTCAACCATCGTGAGTTATATCGTGGTTATAGTCTCAGTGAGGCAGAGCTCACTTGGATAAAGGTTTCACCATTCAAAAAAGGTTCTACTGGATCCACCCTCTAAATTTACAGTTCAGTGGTATTGGAAAATGTGTAATATTCAAGATTTCATGAGCAACTATTATAGTCAACACTATAGTGTAGCATCACTTCCATTCTAGTCCATCCAATTAATTTCCGAATCAATATAATACAGGACTACTTTATTTAAAATAAAAGAGTATATGTATTTCTATGTATGCTTTATGTGATCTGGTATTTTTCATAATATGAATGTGCAATATCATGTATTATGCATAATATGTATGTACATAATCTTTCGTGCAATTAATATTATGTACGGGTTCTAATAGTTGTGAATATAAGATAACGAGAGAATTTTCAACAAAGCATTCTATTACTGTATTAATATTCATATCACCTCCAATATAACTTACACCCGGTTCAAGTTGGTGTGGCATTCCAGGCCACATAATATTATTATTCTCTCATATATCAGGTAATACGTATATTGTTCAATCACCTTATTTCCTTATTCCTCCAGTCTCATTATCCCATTGCCTTATTCTTCATGTTTCATCATCTATCACCTCGTTATTCACTCAACCCAACTGACTCCATAGTTCTTGAAAGTGTGAAACAAACTTCCAAACAAACAACTATTTTTCTCTATTATTTCATATGTTTGAGATTATGAGATTCTTTTGATGATATTGAACTTTTTCTTTGACAGGTGCATCATACGCTGTGAATGGTCTACACCCTCTGCTCATCAGGACTCTGGCATTGATGGTCTTCCTAAGGTAGCGGTTAAAGCTTGAGCAGTGAACAATAGACTGAGCGCCATTCCGTGTTACCACGTGTATGAGTTTCACATTTTTAGTGAGCAGTTTCCAACTTTATTGAGGATTCAATTCCAGAACATCCTGTAAAACTCAATAACTCTATGTCCCATCCACAACTAACCTGATCGATGTTGATTCGATAGCAAAAATCACCCACATTACTGCAACCCGACTTGTTATATTGAATGTTATTTGATCTGTGAGAAAACCTACTTACCATTTTAATACTTAGGGTCAGTTGTACGAAAATCCAATCAAATTCAATCACTGTAAAATTACGTCAAAGCATCGTAATTGGATTTGTTCATTGACTCTCATGACATTGATCCCATTATAATTAGAAGGCGATTGCATTTGATTATATTTTCGTGTAACTAGCCGTTAGAATACGAGGACAGCTTGGTCCGAGTTTGTGATTGTAATGATGTGATCGCTTTCAAAGAAATACAGAGTTGGGCTATTTGTGAGATTTTTAGCTGTCATGATGTACTTACCCTCAATGAAGAAAGTGACTTTTTGTGAATTGGACTTAACCAGTGTAATTATTGTTAATTATTATTATTATATTATCGTAAAAGAATCGTTAATTCGTTGATTGTGCGTAAATTATTTGTAAAATGCCTAAAATACCTTGTAAATATATGAACTCATTGTAATGATTTGATAGTTGAAAATGGAAAATAAATATTTGCAAATGGTAACTTTGTCTATATTTCCTAATCATCAAAATATATTTGTGCCACATATCAACTTCAACATCATTCTATATAAATGAAAAATTCCATACAATACGACACACAACAGCACAGCACTTTCACAGCAGTCTGTGAAGTTTTCAAAAAACTCGGAATTAACAAATCCCACATTTCTCAAGCAATATTTCTGATGATGGTTTGCGCATGATTATCTCTGATGATCTCTGCATGGTTAATCTCTTGTTTCTCCATCAATTTGAAAGTTATATGGTTCAAGTTAAACTCTATTTCATGGATCTTGAGTATTTAACTTATGAGGTGCGACCTGAAAACATTGACACCAGACCTGAGCCAGCCAGGTGAAACTTCTTCTTCTTCTTCTTCTTCTATATGCCGGCTCCGCGACGGAGATTGGCGATCATCAATGCAATTTGGATTCTATTGACTGCAGCTCGGAACAGAGATGTTGAGTCAATGTTGAACCACTCTCTCAGGTTCTTTAACCAGGTGAAACGATTTATATTTATTACTATTACCATTATTATGGTGATATTTTTTCGTCTTTTTTGGCCACATAGGACCACAGTGTTTTAGTAACAGTGCAAGACCCCACCCCAAATAATCTCTCACCTTTCACAATGGGAGATATAACAAATGCACTTAAAAATACCAATCCAAAAAAAGACCTCAGGTCTTGACGGTATTTCTGGGAAGGCGATCTTAAATGCGCCTCCAGAGCTAGCCTAACACCTGCTTATAATTTTCAATTCCATTCTGAACAACCAACACTTCCCCTCAGAATGGAAAAAGAGCAAATTATTCCTGCTCCTAAAGCCAGGAAAACGCTCCACCCTACCATCCAGCTACAGGCCAATCTCCATACCCTGCTTTTTCTCAAAGCTTTTTGAGAAAATGTTTCTGGAGAAACATATAAGAGATTAAGAGATACACCAGATAGTGTGATAAGGCCAGAGCAGTTTGGATTTCGTGCAGGTTATTCAACAACACTACAACTAATGAAATTCTGCTTTCAGTTATCAGATTCTTTCAACAAGAAAGAGCACGTGGCTGCAGTCTTTATAGACTTCGACACTGTGTGGCTGGATGGACTACTCTATAAACTTTCATTCGTCTTTCCACCTTCAACAATAAGACTCTTCAAGGCATACCTTACTAATAGGTATTTTGAAGTTCACACCCGCACCCCATCATCAGTAAACTCTTCAGCTCTCACCCCAGCAACAGCAGGTGTCCCCCAAGGATCTGTGCTTGGACCTATCCTCTACTCCTTCTTCATCAATGACATGTCATTTCTACCTTCAGTTCAAACAAGTCTATTGGCTGATGACACCACATTCCACTCGAGCAACATGAAACATGAATCTGAATAGGGCGGCCAGGAATGTTCAAGAGCAGTTAAACCTGCTTACATCCTGGTGCTCATCCTGGAAGGTAGAGATTAATCCAACTAAATGTGTGGCTGTCGCCTTCTCCCGAAAACTTAAACTTCCTCCCACTCTCAAAATCCATGGCCACGCCCTGCCATGGTCCCATACCGTCAAGTACCTAGGTGTAACTCTGGACAGAACACTCACTTCCAAACAACACATTAAAGTGAAAATTCAACACTGTCGTGTGCTGTTTGTACAACTATTCCCCCTCCTTGTCACCCCTTCACTCCCCCTGAAATTTCGGCTGCTCATATTCACAGCCATCATCAGGGCATACCTGACCTATGCCACCCCAGTCTGGTTCCCTTATCTATCGAAGACCAATAGAAAACGTCTATTTGGCCTTCAAAACAGACTCATCAGAACCATCTGCAGCTTTCACTACACAGTGAATAATAGGTTACTCTATGAATAGGCCAGTACCCCTCAATTACTCAACTTCATTCAGCTCACATTTCGAAAGCTTCAAGATACAGCTTCTATCTCGTGGCGTACATCAATAAAGCAGATGTAAAAAATACCACGACCACCTCAAACCCACAAGCCACTCCCATTTCAACAATGGTGGTCTGATTGACAGTTAGCAGTTGGGCTGTAAAGGTGCCAGCAGCTGATTGTCAGTCAGCCACTGTTCACAGTACTAAATTCCCTAGGAGAGAACACTTTTCCATTACCACTTCTCCCAAAAAAGTAGACTTGGCAAAAAAACATACATATATTGTCACGTTATTCTTTATATAAAATAACGATTAGCCTCCTGCTTGGCATCAGTCGGTAAAGCATGAGATTTAATATAATTAGGGCGTGGTTTTCTAATAGTATTCAGTCTTAAAAAATCTTGATAGGCCTAGATATGTGCTTCTCCAATAACTCTTGTAATTCAATAAATAATAAATATATATATATAAATGATACTTATACTATAGTGTTGAGGAATAAAAAATAAATTGCACACCATGAAAAAGTTATACATATATTACATAAATAATGCAAAGATCAGTCGAGGCAAAAAAAATATATATATATAGAGCGATAAAAATATAATATAAAAATAGAACAATATTTGAAATCAATAAAAATATCACAGGCTAAACTTTATATTCTAGATTAATGGCACGAATCATTACCATGTGCTTTTATCTTGAAATCATATGCATTCTTTTGCATGTAGCTGTAACATGTACTTGCTAATACTTGTCGGCTTGGATAATTCAATCAAAAAATATGTGCTCTAAGATCAGCTTGATAAATTAGCCACTAATAATCCAAATATATCTATATATTAAAATCTCTAGTATTTAGTAGATTTATTTGTATCGAATATATATTTTTATCTCAGGGTGCAAGATTCGGCACCTGACGGAATAGGTAGAGCCATTCATCTAGTGAATTAGAACTATGATAAATTATCGCAAATTGTATTGCAAAAAATTAAATATTGTATGCATATGTTTTAATAGCCTAGATTTCGTACTTCTTTGATTAAACAGAAATTTCTAAAATATTGATCTATATATTTTCTTTCAATTAGATACCTTTAATACTAATTTTTACTTGCGCAAGTATTAATCTTATTAATTTCTTAATTTATAATAACCCTTTCGGCGAGCTAGCTTTGATCATCAGATTATTTCGAAGCACTAGGGCGCCCATCACTAAATTCAAATTTAAATCACTCACGTGTCGAAAATCTTCTTGTAAGCCGCCGATGTCGATCCAACTCCATGTGGTCCAGGAATATGGTGGCCGGAATCGTCTCCTCCAAGGGGTTATAAATTTAATAAAAATGAAAAATGACTTCTGCTTCACAATAGCATCACGAAGTCTTTTAAGAAATTTAATAATTTACTTTAACTTTAACTTTTACAAAATTATTAATAAGGTACTTCGCTCTAAAATATTTGGGGTCCTCTTATGGTGGCATCTGGCTGGCGAGTTGGCTGGCGAGTCGGCTGGCGAGTGCTGGTTCTTCCTTCTCAAGTTTTACAGATCCTCTTTCCGACTTTCAAATTAGCATAAAATTTAAATATCTCAATCCTCCGCCATTAAATTCAAATAGATCTTACAAAAAATGCCAAAATATTGCTTAGATTTTATGATTAATAATTTCTTTGCATTCGAGCCATATTGATAATATAGATTACACAAATTTTTACACAAAATCTACTACATTTATATAAATATATATAAATATTTTTGAATCGGCCTACAGTTGCCGCCTATTAACTGCCGTTTTACTATTGGTGCATGCAAATTTTATTAGGTATTCATGCGCCTGGTAACTCTTATTTCCTGAATACATTAAATTATTTTTATTTGGTTTTTTATTTATGCTCTTTGCATGCTAGTTAATATTCTATATATTAATATTTATTCCATGCTAACTAATAATTAGCCACGTGGACGGGTGTTTTCTCACATTGCACACCGTCTGATTGCAATAAAGCTCTGCCAAAGGGTTTTGGTCAGATTCTACGTTCTTCGGTTTGATCGATCTCTAGGTCACCGATCTGTGAATACATCTATCTAACCTCAATCTTCAAATATTTTATAAATAATATATTTATGAGTAGTAAACTTTCTTCAAATCCTTTTTAAGTTCTTGTACCATTTAGCCAGAACAAGCTGATGCTATCTTATCTTGATTATTATCTGCTTGGCGATATTAGCCAATTACTTTATTTTTAGACCTATTATTATTTCTGTTAGGGCTTTTTATCTACCCAAATTTGATACCTTTACACACGCCCCTGGGTTTGAATTCAAAATATTTGAGAATCACAATGTTTTTAATGAAAACCCACCCTTCAAATACACTGATATACACTATACTTATTTATAAATTATACTCTCCTACTTCTATCACATTTCGCAGTCATATTTGCTGCATCTCCTTTATACCTTATCAAAAACAATAACAAATTCTCCTCCTCAACACACATAAAAATATCATAAATATAAACTTCTAAACGCACTCCTCCTGACACCATTTACAACACAGTAATTTTTGAATTCGCCGCTTGCAGGGCTGCCAACTTAACTACACACATTTCATAATTCTCATAAATGATTCCTTTTAGACAATAATTTCGATTCATAAACTTCTGGGCTTATATCTTATAGTATTTCTTAGGTCTTAATATAAATAATTTTCTATACATCAGGTACAATACTTTCTTTTGCTAATGGCTCTTTGGTTTTGGTAATTGGTATTCACTTTAAATCTTTTCAGGTAACAAACGTGGCATAATTAAAAGTAATAAATATAAAAACATATAAATAAATATCGACATTAATAAATATAATAAATAACAATAATAAATAACTCTTTGGGTACAGTAATTCTTTTTATAAACATATGTTCAACAGATATTACATTCATTTGATTTGGGCGGCTTTGGTCAGCTGTTCGCTGTTCTACAATTCATAGTGTTTCATGTTACATCAGAATTTGCTATCGACTTTCATAACTAACCTAACTGCTCAATTTTTTCTCTTAAAAAGGTAATTAACAAATTTTAATTTTATTATCCCCGCTTGTGTCCTTTTTTATCTGATGTATATAATTTAATTACATATTTAAAAATTGTTCTTTTCTTTATTACAGGCTTCTAACGGCTGGAAGGAATTAAAACATTGGATTGTTGCCACGAGGTCCTATACCAATTTTAAATTTATTAAGGAAGGTTAGTAATTGGCTTGATAGTGTTGTTTCCTTGATTTCTTCCGCCTCCGGGCCTTGCGATGCATCTTCTTCTTCTCCCAAATGCCGTCCTCTCCATCCTGATGTCGGCCGTCCGGTGTCCTCGGGCGCTTCCGTCTCCGGGCCTTGCGATGGTCGCCCCTCTTGTCCGGTAGTCCGTCCTCCCGGTACTCCCTGGTGTCATCCTTCCCGTCATTGGTGCGCTTCGGTGGTGTCCATTGGTGCAGGTGCATGGATTCTGTGGGCGGATGCTTGATGGCGGTCTTCTCCTGGCGGCTGTTTGTGTTCTCTGGCGGTGATGGGTCTTCGTCGGGAAACAGGATGCTTAGTAGGGATTGATACTTGCGGCTGGTTTTTGGTGGTGGTTTATCTGGTATTGGCTTTTGTTCTTCTAATAATATTTCCGGTAAATCACTTCTGAATGTGGTGAATGACGTTGAAATATCCTGCTTTTCTTGGTTTGTTTCATTTGAGCTTGTGCTTGTTATATTGGGGGTATCATATAGTCCTGGTTTATTAGTTGTAGTTTTCTGTATATCTGGTGGCGGGTCGTTGGGTGCTGGGTTCCGGGTTTTTTGTTGATTTAATCCTGTGGCATGCTCTAATGTGTAGTTTGTATTTATTTGATGAGGTGGCGGTTTATAATTTCTGTTGTAACTGTTTTGTGTATTATTATTATGTGAGTTTAATCGATCACGGCCATCATAGTGATTCCTACGATTGCTCTGCTGGGCATAGTGGTTGGTTGTACGATTTTGAAATTTTTCATTATTCCAATTACCATTTTGCCTGTGCTCATAGCGGCGTTCAAATTGGGGAGCAGATCGGTAGCGATCATATGATACCGGTTCATAATTTTGGCTGTTATGCGGATTAAATTTTGAATTATGCTGATTTGATGCGTATCTCTGGTCTGAGCGGTGGGTTGATATTGCCATTGCAGACTGTATGCCATATAAATGATTAATTAGCTGCTTGCAATCAGTAATGGGTTGTGTGGCGAGTGCCATTCTAACTTGATACGGTAGCTTCTTTAAAATAATGCTTGCTAACGCCGATTCATTAATGGGCTCGCTCAGTTGAGAATTTTTAAACTGTATGGCAGTGACGAAAGTGGTACATGCACCGTCTAAGTTAGGGTTGAAATCGCATGATATGATGTCCGCTAGCACGTCCAACTGTTTACTTCTGCTCCAATACTGTTCCAGGAAGACAGCGACAAACTCATCCAATGATGTAAACTCATGGGCTCTACTCCGAAAAAACATCAGGGGTTCGCCAATCAATAAATTAGTCAAACGGAGACGCCAAAAATTCCAAGAGGTAGGTGCAAGAGTTTGTACTAATTTTATCTGATCAATGAATGGTTGAGGTTGCAAATGGCGATCAGTGTTATCAAATTTTCCTAGTCCTTGTAATATACTATGTACGTTGAGGTTGTCTGTTTGAATTCCTTGAGGTTGTTGTTGAATATGATTTTCCAATGCTATTATTTTTTCCTGTGTTATCTGCCATTGACTATCATGTGTAATTTTATTTGCGTTTATTTCTTGATTTAGTTGAGTCAGAGTGGATTTCTGAATTAGTAGAGTTCCATTTAAAGCTTTACAGGTTTCAGTGTTTTGATTGATGCTACCTTGCAGTTGGTTCATTTTTGTGGACATATTAATCTGTTTGTTTTGTATTTCTTTAATATTGTTAATATTTTTGTCAACTGTAGTTGTTAAGTTTTGATTGGCAACGGTAATTTGTTTGTGGATTTCTTGGTGGCAATCGGCCTTAATGTTATTGTTATATCCTGAATAGGTGTAGTGATTTGTGTATTTAAGTTGTCTATCCTTTCATTGAGTTCACATGTAACCGTATCTAACCTTTCCGATAATCCTGCCGTAACTTTATCCTGACTTTCTTTTTGTAGGGTTATCATTGCTTTTAACTCTTCCCTATGACTCTCTACTTTAGTTTCAATATTATCCAACCGTTGTTCTACTGATTTTATAGCGCCTGTGGTCTCTTTCATGCCCTGTTCCACTGTCTGTTTATTTTCCTCTTTTACTGTAGCAATCTCCTTTTTAATTTCCTGCATCATACTATCCATTGTTTTTTGTAACATAATGTTGAAAGTGCTACTCGTTTGTTCCATTATTACCTTTTGAAGCGGATCTAGTTCTGTGGTTGAAAACATACTCTGTTTGCCCAGGTGTGACTCGGCCTCCGGCGATGCGGGTTCTGCAGACTGCTCCTCGCCCCCTTCAAAGTTGATCTCTACTATCCGTTGATTCAATGGTGTGTCAGCGGCGTCGATTCGAGTGGAGGATAGAGGTTGCAGACCTGGTGGATCGAAAATTATCGACCCGACGCTTCCTGGTTCCCTTTCTCGTGGCGTATTGGCATCTACCGTGGTGGGGTTTGATGTGCTCGGAGTCGACAAAGTGGGATCTGTGCAACCGCCGTACATATATGAAACTTCAGAGTTTGCGGGAGTGTGATTCATTATGTCAAATATGATAAATGCTAATTAAACAGTGATAAAATGATAAGCGAAAATGCTTAAAAAAGAGACACAACCGGGACTTACAGTGAACAGTGATGTGTAAGTGTTTGGATACTCTTACAACCAGGTATTTATACTTAAGTTTTTTACAATGCTCTAGCGCCCTCAATGTTTTGTTGATTTATTCTTGGCTAGTTTACAGGCTGCGACTTATTTTCCAACCGGCTTAAACACCTAATATATTTTTGACTAGAAAGTAATAGCAGTTTAGGCTTATAAAATATAATCTCTCTCTATAAACATGTAATTTTTCACAGTACTAATAATATAAAATTTTCTTTAAAACATATAATTCTCTCTATTTAAAGCTCTTGTTTCCCCAAAAAGTAATACAAATATTCCTTCGCCAGTTTTCCTCACAACTCGTATAAGTTATCTATAATTTTCACTATGGTTATTGACCTAATTTCAAGTAATTATTCAATGAGCTTGGCTCTCATCATCAGTCCCACGTTGGCACGACATGTATTTATGTCACGTTATTCTTTATATAAAATAACGATTAGCCTCCTGCTTGGCATCAGTCGGTAAAGCATGAGATTTAATATAATTAGGGCGTGGTTTTCTAATAGTATTCAGTCTTAAAAAATCTTGATAGGCCTAGATATGGGCTTCTCCAATAACTCTTGTAATTCAATAAATAATAAATATATATATATAAATGATACTTATACTATAGTGTTGAGGAATAAAAAATAAATTGCACACCATGAAAAAGTTATACATATATTACATAAATAATGCAAAGATCAGTCGAGGCAAAAAATATATATATAGAGCGATAAAAATATAATATAAAAATAGAACAATATTTGAAATCAATAAAAATATCACAGGCTAACTTTATATTCTAGATTTATGGCACGAATCATTACCATGTGCCTTTATCTTGAAATCATATGCATTCTTTGGCATGTAGCTGTGACATGTACTTGCTAATACTTGTCGGCTTGGATAATTCAATCAAAAATATGTGCTCTAAGATCAGCTTGATAAATTAGCCACTAATAATCCAAATATATCTATATATTAAAATCTCTAGTATTTAGTAGATTTATTTGTATCGAATATATATTTTTATCTCAGGGTGCAAGATTCGGCACCTGACGGAATAGGTAGAGCCATTCATCTAGTGAATTAGAACTATGATAAATTATCGCAAATTGTATTGCAAAAAATTAAATATTGTATGCATATGTTTTAATAGCCTAGATTTCGTACTTCTTTGATTAAACAGAAATTTCTAAAATATTGATCTATATATTTTTCTTTCAATTAGATACCTTTAATACTAATTTTACTTGCGCAAGTATTAATCTTATTAATTTCTTAATTTATAATAACCCTTTCGGCGAGCTAGCTTTGATCATCAGATTATTTCGAAGCACTAGGGCGCCCATCACTAAATTCAAATTTAAATCACTCACGTGTCGAAAATCTTCTTGTAAGCCGCCGATGTCGATCCAACTCCATGTGGTCCGGGAATATGGTAGCCGGAATCGTCTCCTCCAAGGGTTATAAATTTAATAAAAATGAAAAATGACTTCTGCTTCACAATAGCATCACGAAGTCTTTTAAGAAATTTAATAATTTACTTTAACTTTAACTTTTACAAAATTATTAATAAGGTACTTCGCTCTAAAATATTTGGGGTCCTCTTATGGTGGCATCTGGCTGGCGAGTTGGCTGGCGAGTTGGCTGGCGAGTGCTGGTTCTTCCTTCTCAAGTTTTACAGATCCTCTTTCCGACTTTCAAATTAGCATAAAATTTAAATATCTCAATCCTCCGCCATTAAATTCAAATAGATCTTACAAAAAATGCCAAAATATTGCTTAGATTATATGATTAATAATTTCTTTGCATTCGAGCCATATTGATAACATAGATTACACAAATTTTTACACAAAATCTACTACATTTATATAAATATATATAAATATTTTTGAATCGGCCTACAGTTGCCGCCTATTAACTGCCGTTTTACTATTGGTGCATGCAAATTTTATTAGGTATTCATGCGCCTGGTAACTCTTATTTCCTGAATACATTAAATTATTTTTATTTGGTTTTTTATTTATGCTCTTTGCATGCTAGTTAATATTCTATATATTAATATTAATTCCATGCTAACTAATAATTAGCCACGTGGACGGGTGTTTTCTCACATTGCACACCGTCTGATTGCAATAAAGCTCTGCCAAGGGTTTTGGTCAGATTCTACGTTCTTCGGTTTGATCGATCTCTAGGTCACCGATCTGTGAATACATCTATCTAACCTCAATCTTCAAATATTTTATAAATAATATATTTATGAGTAGTAAACTTTCTTCAAATCCTTTTTAAGTTCTTGTACCATTTAGCCAGAACAAGCTGATGCTATCTTATCTTGATTATTATCTGCTTGGCGATATTAGCCAATTACTTTATTTTTAGACCTATTATTATTTCTGTTAGGGCTTTTTATCTACCCAAATTTGATACCTTTACAATATATACATATTTTTACTTTGGAAATTTTTGAAAATGAAATGGAAATTGAACTAGAATTAGAATATCAGATATTGATGAATTAGAAAAAGAAAAATCAGAGGATAATAAATAAATAAATAAAGATAAAATTGACAAGCTCTCCTGAAGGTCTTACATATCAGGAACCCCCAACTTCAGCACTGTTATTACTTTGAGCAGTCATAGAGCTCCATAGCTCAAGACACTGCCGAGTTAGGGTGCAATGACTCACCCTCACATGTTCCACCAGTAGCGTAGGACCACTTGAGTCAATTGACTGAAATCGTCCTTGTTCCTGAAGCTGTCTTGCTTTTATGGTGATATCATTAGTGGTAATTAGTGACTTTGAGACCTTCTTGTCAAACGCAAATATAATAATACAATGTGAGAATGGATTATTGAACACTTTTTATAGGTGAATAAGAAAATAACAAGAAGTAGTATCGCACTTATTTTTATGGCAAACATTGGTGTAGATGCTATAATTTGTGATAACCTTCATCGAAACACAGTCAATGGTGGGGGTGACACAGTCGGCTCAATGGTGAGGGTGACACAGTCGGCTCAATGGTGGGGGTGACACAGTCGGCTCAATGGTGGGGGTGACACAGTCGGCTCAATGGTGGGGGTGACACAGTCGGCTCAATGGTGGGGGTGACACAGTCGGCTTAATGATGTGTGGGATGCCAGTGCATCAGGAGGAAGTTATCTATGTGCATTCTGCGGTTTTACGAATGCAAATCATCGGTTACCACTGCTCAAAGAGGTTTCAGTGTAGAGTATAATAAGGTATACTCTAATAATTACACTAAGGTATTACTAATTACCACTAATAATATCACCATAAATGCAAGACAGCTTCAGAAACAAGGACGATTATACATTTCACAATGTATATAGGTAAGGCGGAAAATAAAGTCTGCAACAATGTTATGTAATATTGATGAACTAAAACGAACAATTCAAGCCTTAATCACATAACTCCAGAGATAATCGACAATGTATGACAAGAAATTGAATATCGTCTAGGTATTTCAACAAAAGGTGCTCACGAAGAAATTTGTTGAACTTGTCATGTGTTATAAATAAAACTATTGCAATTGGCTTTTCAATAGATCAATATTCATGTGAGTAAACTTATTCGTTATTTTTTTATTCACCTATGAAATCTATTCAATAGTTCACACTAACCGGATAATTTATTACATTCTCAAATTAATTGTTGCGTTTCTCCAACAAATGTGTCTTCAACTGGGCTTGATTCCTCAAACAGCAATGAGAGCTCGCACCAAACGTGATGAGTACTATTGATTCAGTGTTTTGTTTTATGGTAATCAGATATTATCGGCAGACTGAAAATACATGTTGATGCTGTTACAACGGAAGACAATAGGTTACTATTAATAACGTATTGGTAATCTCTAAGATTATCAGAGAAAAACTGAAAATGCAATATTCCAAGCAAACGAAACAAATTTTCTCTATACTAATTTTCAAATTCGAAATTGTTTAAATCTGAATGGACTTTCAAATTGGAAAAATGTTCCTAGCGAACCATTTCCCGTGTTGTTTGGTAAAATGTACATCTCAACAAGCGGTTTTATTAACATCATTATTACTTGAAAGTTAACACAATCCCACCAAGAATTGCATTCACAGATATAGTGGTCTGTTAATTGGAAGGTTCGGCTCCCTAATTATTATTCCTATCAGAGCGGACCTCTCTCCGAATAGGAGAGCTCATCTGCGTGGAAATTAAATATGAATTTTCAATTCTCCTCTTAATCTCCATTCTCGTTAAGAGGTATTCCGAGAGGGGAGCACTGGCATGAAAGCATGAAAGGTCTCCGATTTCGTGGCCAGAGGAAGTGAATATTTGAATTTTTTCGTGATTACACTCCTTTCAACCCGGAAAAACTCATAATCGCTCCCTCCATTTGCAATCAAGAGTTCAATGTAATTAAAGGTCTATATTAACGAATGTAACCCAGAGTATGTACGTGCAATTAGCTGTTCCAATAAATTGAGTGACAATATCGTTTTGTAATAATAATAGCTTCGTGTTATGAACATGTTATCAACACTTTATAATTATTCTTTTGTGTGTTTTGCAATTATTTTTAATGTTATTCACATTTTAATAAGACAATGGTAATAAGTAAGGCAATTGAATTAATTTGGGAAGTATCTTGGTACATAGTTACAGTATATACGTATTCATGGAACCTTCCCTTTGAATGTGAATGCGTTTAAGTATGAAATTATGTTTATGATGGACACAAGTTGTATAAATGATTAAAAAAATAAGGTAGTGAGAGAAAACAAGACAACTCGAATCTCGAATGGACGATGTTCTGGTGATCATAATTATTGAGATGAATGATGATAATATCATCACAATAAAATCACAGTTGTTGATTCTGTGTTATCAATTCCACTGTAATGAAAACTTTCGATATGAACATGCGAGAACATGAATTCAAGGTATTAAATTACCTGATTTGAAGTATTCTTTACCATAAGTATAATGGGATTAAAATGATAGATCATCAATAATTTATGCAAAATAAATATGATAATTTATTAGGTTTATTGATATTTTCATTTATACTAGATTTCATGAACGTTTTTTCAGAGAATCTAAAGGAGACTTACACCCGGCAGGACACGTATTAAAATTATACTGGACCATGAAACCTTCAGATTTAATGAAGATTTGGTAGTCCATTAGATTCGATTGGTGTCATAGAAAACGGGCCGTAGTGGAGAGTGGCTGTCCTAGCAGGTAGCAGATAAAGAAATGCACCGTACTTCGGTTCTTCAATTGGAATGCTTAAGTCCATTTGGTTCTGCTACAAAACGGATATGAGCTGCAAAATAACTACCTGGTAGTTCAGGTCCCATCTAAAAGTGGTCCTTGTATGTAATAACATAATATAGTATCAAGCTCGTGTCGTTATCAATTTAGTCAATGATATTCACCATTTTAACATTGTAACATAATTTCTGACTAGCTTTATCGATATAATATAAATGAATGATAGGTATTAATTGTAATTCCAATATTATAAATGTTTTTTAAGCAACCACCACGGAATACTACTCTTCCATTTCAATGGTAGATTCCTATGCAAATTCAGCGAGGAGATTTACCACGTCTCAAGGTGCGTACAGATATACGCGCCGCGAACAAGAGCAATTCACTTTTAATCAGCTGATTATATCTGTATTTTTACAGAAACAGTGAGATACAGATATAAAAAGCTTGGCATCAGCTGATTAAAAGTGAATTGCTCATGTTCGCGGCGCGTATATCTGTACGCACCTTACAATGTCGACCAATCTCACGCTACTACATTCCACATGCTTAGTACAAGCTCACACCCACAACGTGCTCACATTAGCTGCTGCCATGATAGATGATGATGATATTATGTGATTATGAAGAGCAATTCTGTTGTATAACACAATGGAAAGTTATCATTGGAATAACAAATCAAATTTTGGAAGAATATATTCTTAAACTGTTAACTGATTATTTCAATTATGCAACTAGACCAGGGAATTATTCAGGGAATCCAATAGTAGAGTTAACTGTAGTGATGTTGAACTGGAAATATTTATTTTGGCTAGTTTACATAGGAGATCCAGTTTATTCTTCTGCATTTTACAGCTAGTAGCCTCGTCAATTTGTGTGAGCATTCTGGTTAGGTAAGCTATCTAGTTCGTTTTGTTGGAGCTCTCCACGTCAACACGAGATGCACGAACACCTTTTCAGAAGTTCTGCTATAGAGGAAAAACCCTGTCGACAGCTGACTACATCACTCAACTATCGTACAAGGCGATTGTGAGCAAATTCGAGATAGTCGAATTGAAATTAACAAGGAGAAAGTTTGGCTGACATGTTTCTATTATGGAAAATCAAACACAGCTCAGCTTGCTGGGCGTTGGCCCCCTTCTGGTAAACAAAATACTAAAAAAAACTTGACGTTCGATCACGCGAATTATTCTAAGCCCTACTGACATCCCCCACCCTCTCACCCTCTCGCCACCCCTACTCAACACCTGCACATTGTCTGCCTCGTCAATCATGAAAAACACCCCATTCAACCTTTCAAAATCATTTCCAATCGTCAGGCGGCTAAGTTTCGATCAAATCCTCCTGAATAATGCAAGCTATTTTCGATCATAAGCCTTGACTTTCACAGATATTCTCAACTACTCTATAATAAAATTGTATTTGGGTAATTATCAAGCTAATTAAAAAAAACGATTGTATCTCAAGGTAGCTAATTTTATTATTGATTGATAATACATCAGAATATAATGAGAATAGTCCATTCTATTGAAAATGGTAAAACATTTTGATGGAAGATTTTTTTGGTCTGTGACTAGTGACTGCGATTCCCATAAAATTGTATCTTGGAAACAATCGAATTACTGGAGGTTAGTATCAATTAAACTCAAAAATAGTTCATTGTTACTGAGTGAGCATCAGTTGTGAATCAGCAATAATTGTATTTGAAAATTCATCACAGGTTATTGACAATAGTGGATTTCGTAATTATAAGAGACCTCGAAAATGTTAATAAGGAATAAGTTTATTACAAAAATGTTTAAAATATGTTCGTATTATTCAGATTAAAGAGGTCACACTACAATAAATATAAGGAGAATAGAACACACATACAATGCAAGCATAGAACGAACATACATAATTATAATGTAACATATTCCCAACAAATAATCTAACAAATTCTTACTTCTCACAGTAATAAAATGAACTACTATCATTGATAAATGAATATTTTCAGTATGATTTAGAAATATAGGTTTGTGGCAATGATCAGATTTTTTTCAGTTTCTCAATTGCCAGCGACATTTGCCAACCTTACAATTTCGAATGAATCTGCTCATATCCGTCCTCTCACAGATTTCACAAATGCCTGAGTTTCTTCGTCATATTCCGCATATTCTTTATCATTATTGAGAATATTCATTTGCATACAACAATAGTCAATATTTGTTCGTCTTATAAGTGATGCGAAGGAATTGAGATTTTATTTTGATCCGACATGACGATAGTACAAACCAATATGATAAAGTATTTTGCCACGATTCTGCAATAGAAGTGGCAGGTAGTTTGTAGTCAAGGAGACACAAGCGTCAGTCGCATGGGAGCGCTTCAATTTTGTCTTCGGTTTCCATGGTTACCAAATTGAAGAATGGTAATGTATATTCAACAAAGAGCTGGAGGCCAGACTCGATTGTGATTGGTGCCAGCTACAACTATACATATATAAATATATAAAATCATACGTATTGTAACATTCTATTTCCGACATCTCTAAAGTGGAAAGCCAAACGATGATACGGAAAGCGAAACGTCTCTCCGTTCATGATAAGCAGACGTTTTTCCCAGCATGTGTGCAAATGCTATTCAAACTCCAAGATCATGTCTGATCAATAGAATTAGGATTTGATTTTCCCAAATTCATAAATTCTTCTAATTGGATATGAATCATAGTCCAAGGCTCAACAATTACTTTTGAGGTTAGAACAATTAGTCCTGAGGGCACGATTCAGATATACAGAGTGGGTCATATTTATGGAAACCCTTCAATAAATTGGAGACTATTGTTGATATAATACTGTAACTTCCAGGATAAGTTATTGGTCAAATAACTTTTGACGTACAACTGAATTACAAACCCTCATAAGGAGGTGACTTAGGGGTTATGACTCGAATATTTAAAAAGTAAACATCCATTGTGTAATACATAATTTTAAAGGACTTTTTAAAACAAGAAAGATTACATCAATAAAAATGTTCTATGATACTTGTATCCAGAATGCGGCTGATTGGAGTTTCAGTTTTTAAAGAAATGGGGGTTTGTAACTCAAATATTTTGTAAGTAAACATCCATTGTGTGATACATCATTTTTAAGAACTTTTCAAAACAAGTGAAATTACATCAATGAAAAAATGTTCTAATCAAAAATGGCGGCTGATTAAACTTTATTAATCATTCCTTTGGAATCTGAGACTTCAATCAGCCGCCATTTTGGATAAAAGTAGCATAGAAAATTTTTATTGATGTCATCTTTCTTCTTCTAGAAAGGCCTTGAAAAAGATGTATCACACAATGGGTGTTAACATTCAAAATATTTGAGTTACAACCCCCCATTTGCTTAACAACTAAAAGTTCAATCAGCCGCCATTTTTTATGCTAGTAGGCCTATCATAAAGCATTTTTATCGATGCCATTTTTCTTGTTTTAAAAAGGCATTTGAAATGATGTGCCACACATGGATGCTTACATTTAAAATATTCGAGTTACAACCCCTAAGTCACCCGTTATGAGGGGTTGAAATTCAGTTGTACATCAAAAGGTAAAGTATTTGACAAATAGCTTATCCTTAAAGTTACAGTTTTATATCTACAACAGTCTCCAATTTATTGAAGGGTTTCCATACACATGACTCACTCTGTATATTATTATCATATTATAATCTGGTCACAAATACGATCAAGCAATGGTATTGTGTCACACACTTTATCAAATATTTGAAAGTCTAGCACGGGACTAATAGGCAGTCAAATCTCCGATCAAAGTTTATCGAACATCTATTAACATAAAATAAATTATTATAATATAATGTTCAGAATTGTTTAATTCCTATGGGATAGATGAATATTATTGAAACTATGCAAATGTTCCATGAATGACTCATAACTCATGAATGAGTTATTCTATCATATACTATTCCATTTTATTGACTATAGTTCGGTTTTTATGACAGATGTAACAGCTGTGCCTATTGAAAGTTGTGTGTATATTTTTGGCTTCAAAATTTTCTGAAATAACTTAATTTATTCAAAGTGCGGTGATATTAAGTGCAAAATTTGACTATAATTTGGTATTTTAATCATTCTAAAATTCAAAATTTCCAGTTAATATATATTCTTGGACAGAGCTTTGAACTTCAAATTTCCTCAGTAAGAACATAACCTATTTTTTTCGGACATTTCATTATTCATCAAAATTTGGGAACAGAATAGTTTTGGGCAATGCCTGTTGTTCTATCCCGATCATATTCATATGACTTGTAATTATATTATTATTATATCTTGTTAGCGCTGTTAAAATCAACATCAAAGCGATAACAACGGTAGCAAGATAAATCATTATTTTGAATAACAATGAGACGTTTCTGTGCAGCCCTGTCTGCATATGAGGCAGACTTTCACATTGAGGACTTTTCGAAGTTTAAATATTAATTGTATTGTATTCTAAATAATGCAGACTTTTTATGGATGGAGCATACATATATATTAACATAGCAAGTACATAAATCCACCACTCTGATGAATGGAGGTATGTGAGGAGTAAAAAAAGGGAAACATGTTGTTCCTTACTCCGTGGTAAGAGCATGCAGTACAGTATCACTCCAAGTTGATTCATCAATCCATTATATTCAAAGTAATCTTATAGCTGAGACTCTTGAATATCTTTAATAATGTCAAAGAATTTTCCTCTTGAACTTCAAATATCTAGTCTAATATGCTGCTTGTCTGGAATAAAGTCTTTTCTTGGACACTGTGACCAAACATTAATCGTCTAGATCATACAATCAATGCTTGGTGATTAGTTTGGGTGATTATGTGGAGAAATTAAACAAGGTTTTATTGTGAAATCAATCCTCTTACTGAAGTGAACTCATTAATTCACACAATGTGAATGAACATGAATCACATCTTTGTTTCCTTGATTCCAAAAATGTTGATTGGAAATTTACATCTACTTTCCATGCAGCATCATGGGAATCATCGTATTTGCATCTATCTTCTTTTCAATTTTTATATGATATATCAAATATTCAATATTCCGCAAGTAAACTAAGAGAAATGAATGTAGAGTATTATTATTCTTATAAAGTTATATTCAATAATTTTTCCCCAGCACTTATCAAAATTATCTACAAATAAGAAACAGAGTTTCTTTTCTCTCAAAAAGATCACTCTTCAAGAATAATTCTTATTGCTGTTCTAAACTTGATAAATAGTGACGTTTCCAATTGGAATTCTGATTCAATCACCACAATGAAACAGATTTATTATTTGATTGTATTTTATGAGATGTTGTAGAATTCCTCCATAATTGAAAGAATAATCCGTTGATGTTGTCAATATCAAATATTGAATAAATATAGTGGTATTTACAATATCAACGTCTTATTCTTTCAATTGTGAAGCAGATTCAAGTGAATGGAAAACTCTTCATCAGAATGATTTTAAAGGCAGCTTTTCTCTTAGAATATGAAGCGATGATATTCTCTATAGCCATTACTGTGAATTTATGATAGCAAACAACTAAATCCAACCTACTTGGCCAGGAAACAATCACTGTGACAGGAAATATGAGAAATATCGACTCCATTATCTTGATAATTCCGTCAAGTGTTGGAAAAGTATAAATATTTGTCATCGAGCTGCCGTATCGGCCGCTATTCTCGGTTGGGCGGGGGGTAGTTCTGGTGTGGTGGAGGGGGAAGGTCCACTGCACACGCAGGCAAAGGGCCTCACTGAGCCGTGGCAGTGAAATGGGGCATATCGGATCGTTTGCCATTATGACAGTGGACATGATTTATCGTCGCCAGTATTGGATTCACAGAGAGAGAATGTGAGAGAATCACTGAGGAAGTGATGGTAGAGAAGGAAGAAGATCAAAGAAAGAATCAACGTAATGTAGGTAACAATAGGTGTGTCACAACAGAAAAAGTGAGAGAGGGTGTAAGTGGATGGATATGTGATGTAGCGAGAAAGAGATTGGTAGAGAGAGAGAGAGAGAGAGAGTGAAAGAGAGAGAGAAGAAGAAAAAATCAATGATAAAAGTGACCTCAATGTCAGTAACTAGGGGATAATTGCAGAGAAATTGTTAGATGTTGAGGGTTGCCAAATGTACGATGGAACAGGAAAAAGTTATTAAAGAAAGAAGTGACCTTAATAGCGGAATAAATAGGAGTATTTTGCAGAGAGGGTGAATAGAGGCTAGTTGTTGGTGGAGGTTTGATGAAGAGGAGAGATAATAGAAAAATAAATCACTGTAATGGCCGGCGGTCACAACAAGACAATCACAGAGAAATTTTGAGAAAGGTGTGAGTGGGATAAGTTGTGAGAAGATATAATCAAGGAAAGAAATTTCCTAATGGCTAGAGTTGAATATGACCGAAGAATCACATGGAAATTCGGATGTGTGGCGATGAATTGATGAAGTTGATATATAGGTAGATAGGTTGAAAAGGTATTGGGAATAGAGGTAAATGGAGAATAGAGGTAGGTGGATGGAACAAGGAAGAGTGAGAAATTGAGAAAGAGTGGAAGAGAGAGAAAGTGGGAGAGGGCGAAGTTATGATGTAGGGGGAAATATAATTCAGGAAAGAAGTGACTGTGATGTTGGTTATAACAAAAGAAACGCGAAGGAAAACATGAGAAGTGAGAGAAAATGAGTGAGAAGTGGGAGATAACAAGTCATAAATATGAGAGAGAGAGAGTGAGTAAGAAGTGAGAGAGCTCAAGCTCGAGAGTTGAGGTGACCTGTTTTTGTCCATGATAAGAACGAACAAATGAGTTTATAGTCGGGCTAAATGGTGCCAGGACTTTGTAGTAGCCAGGGAGTCAGTGTTACACCTATTGTTACCGCTGTTTACACCCGCTAACTCCATCCAGCGTTATAAAGTGAAAGCAATCAACAGTCGACGTCAAATGCACGTATTAGTGCAGCTGCAGCTACACCATCAACGATTCAACTTCTATCGAGTAAAGATCCCAAGACTATTGTTCTTACACAAATCAATGGTTACACGTATTCTATCAAATTTAACCGCGCTAAAGTGACGTCATCCAACGTCGATTTAATGAATGAACCATTCATTTAAATTTTGGAAAAGAGCTTTGAGTGATCCACAAAGATGACCAAACATAGTCTGCAGAAGTAAATGTTGCTGGCCCTCATGATTCAATAATACTTTCATTTGTTCACTAAAATTGTTTCAATTGGTTCTTGAAACAATGACTGAGGACGAGTGGACTCAATTATGCTGCGAATTTCAACCAGTTCCACATGAAAAATGTGCTTGGAGATAATCATTTATTCAAGAGAGACAGCGTTTGACGTTGAGCAGCAAAGGTTTTGAATAACGTTGAGAATCTCTCTCAGCTCTGAGTTTAAAGAAGTCGGTTAATACGGATGAGAGCTGAATTTTTCTCTTTCTCCTGCTCATCATCATCCTTATTTTTCTCCTACCATCAATTTTATCCATTTTGTCATCCTCTCCCTTCTTCTTTTTACTTCCACTTTTACACTCTTCCACTCTTTACTACTTACAATATCCTCTTCACTTTATTAACCACCTCTTGAATCTTCTCTACTTCCCTTCGTTCATATTAACTCTTCTTTTTTCTCCTCCTCCTGCTATGCTTTCACCTTCTTCTCGTTTTCTTCCACCTTTTCAAATCATCCCTCTATTTACGTATTTACTTCTTCTCTTCTCTACCTGATTCTCCATCTTCCCCTTAGAAAATGGAAAGCAAGACGAGGAAAGAGAAAAAATAAAAAAGACAAACGTGAAAAGATTAGATAAAAGATAAAAGAGATGAAAAGGATGAGGAGAAAGTTGGGGAGAAGGTGGAAAGTTTAGGAATAAATTAGGAAGAGGAGAAGGATGAATAAATGGGATGAACGGAAAAGGAACTGAGTTCCAGGATGTGAGTCTTCCTCCTCCTCCTCCTTCTCCTCCTCTCTAGGATGAGATATACGTATTTTGAGCGGCACCGCGAGATGGAGATTGCAGATTAGGGGACAAGAAGATGTGCCCTTCACCCGTCTCGTGTAATCCCTGGCTCGACGAGTATTAAAAATTGCTCTATAAGCTTGCGTGCTTCTGCTTGCACTTGGCCAGACCAGGCCAGGCTACCTGCCTTAAATGAACGCTCTGCATTCGTTTACATAATTTTATCCGCCACTCTCAACCATACATCCCACTGTAAGCTTGTCTTCTACCTTTAATATCTATTCAAATTCTCATGCTCAATACATTATATATATATTAAAACGCATTTCATAAATATGTGTGTATTTATTCACGAACATAATTCTATCCAAGTATGTGTAATATATACATTCCACTGTCCATATATATATATATAGAATATATATTTTGCATCATATATGAGTGAATCTATCCATGCACATAGATATATGTTGGTCTGTTTGATATAACACCATATTTTGTGTTCATAAATATGCAAGATTCACTCATAACTTTACAAGTAGACTCGACTTTAATGAACGGCTGCACCCTTAACTGTGAAGCCTTGTTATTGGATAGGGTCATTGGATAGATGGATACTGGGGATGATTCCACTTGATTTTCTACTCGAATTTAGTTTCTCGAGGAAATTGTTTTCTTGAAGTTGGGAGAGCGATTCAAACTTTGAAGTGGCATTTTATTCCATGAAAACTTGCAATAAGAAGGCCTCATATGAAGCCTTGTTATAAGATAGGAGAAGGTTGAAACATCATCATACACTGTAAATAATTATTTTCAAAATATTTCATAGCTTTGACCAATGGCACACTTAACCACCATGGTGGAGTCACCAAGCGATATCATAGTATCAAATGGGAGCATGTCATACTACGTTTTGGAAACGCGATCAAACGTACCACTAAAAGTGTGGTGGCAAGTAGTAGAGGTGGAATGAGCCTCGACTCTTTGATCCATCAGCTGGTGGCACGACCAAGCAATCTCATTCGAACACTCAGTCCACCACTACCAAATTCTCTGATTGGTTAGAATATAAAATATTTCCTATTCACTCACTCACATACTCACCCACTTACTTACTCACTCACCAATCACGATTTCTGGATAAATATTATTGAAATGTGTTAGAATGAACCAATAAAACCGCTTACGATAGAAATATCATATATATTTTAACATTTCTATCTAGGGAGAGCACGTTTTTAGACACAAAATTCCATGACAGTGGAGTCTGTATTAATAATTCATCAATCCTTATCTATTTGTGCTTTTAGAATAGTTAGTTTTTTTTGGTCCTGCAAAATTATTTCTTTAATATGAAAATATTTCCTAATTTAGTGATATTAATTTGGAATATTTCTCCCATGTATGATTTCAAAGCATCTAAATTTATAAATCTACTTTGTGAAAATAATTAAGGACTAAAATTTTGTGAAGTGAACAACTACAAGACTCAACCTATCTCGGACTATGTGTAGCCTTATCTAAATTTGGGAGACGAATAGCACAAGGTTACCTTATTTCTCGTCACCCCTCTCTCCATATCATTTCGATGATGTAGTCATTGTATGAATGAATGAGGGATTCAGCAAGCAATCTTTGTTTGTATGATGGATCTTAAAAGCAGTTATAACTATTTTGAATCATAAAATTTGTTGAATGGGAACTGATACTGTGGAGTTTGTCCATAATTGAAAAGCCACAGTTTTCTTTTTCTAATAAATGTGGATGTGACAAAAAACTGTGTTTTTTTCAATTATTTTGATGTAATTTAGATTATGAATATCTCTCAAAAATAATCTTCCAATTTCCGTAGCAAAGCATGGGTGACCTGCTGGTGGTATATTATGTAGTTATAGCATGCATCATAGCATATTTAATACCAGATCAATGGTGCTCTGTTTCCTCGATAATCTTTCGTCGGTTTATGATGGTTTTCAATTGGCATGCTAATGAACTGTTCACTGTGCAGCTGGAATGTGATCCAGGATGCGCACATCATCGCATCTGGTGCAGCATTTGCGAAGATGACTGTCAGCTTTGTGTTAAGCTGACACAATTTATTGTCATTCAGTAGTTGTGCATGTGCATGACATTTGATGTCAACGACAGCTCACATCAGCAATATCAGTATTTGTGAACAATCGAGTATATCAATACTTGGCAGTTCCGAACGATGTTCTTCCATCAGATTATTACATATATTTGAGAATTTGCCATCAGATACACACCCTAACATAACAGGAAATCACAAAAATTGTATCTTAGTTGAAGAGAGAAGTGTGGAATAGGAACGCGTTCATGACAACATGTCAACAACTCATGTCTGAGTTACATGAAATTGATCTAATTGAAATTGAAGAGAATAAGATGCTCTATGAGCTCATGATGAGCACGTATTTTTTAAATCTATCTTTAATGTTATTTGTTCAATAACAATGTTATAATGTTATAAGTTCAAAAATATTAAAAAATCGGAGCCATAAGAGATCACCGAGAGCTCATATCTAGAAAACTATGAGATATATGAAAAAATGTTACAAATGAAACTTGTAGGCTAATTTTAATGTCCGGAAGACATTTTATCAGATAATCAACATGGATAATTAAGTCTTCTACCTCAATATAACTAACTCTCAACCCTTAGTTTACTTGAGAAAAAAATCATAATTGATAATAGTTACCTACATTCCAAGACTATCAATGTGGTCGCGTGTTGATGGGAAGAATGACCTCTTCCAAGGGAGGAAGATAGGCAATTTAAGTTCTCGTTTCATTTTTCAATTTTGAAAAACTAAACATTCATTGTTCAATTCGATTGTAAAATCGCATCATATTGTTGAACAATGCCTTTTATTTCATTCTGAGAGATTCATAGAATAATATTCACATTGATAAATTAACATAATAATCTCAGATTTGAACAAATATTTATAATCAACACGAATAATGCGATTCATTTTATTGAATCATTCATCAATTTATCCTTTCCTTGGCAATAGTCAATTACGAAATTAACCAATTGTAGGAGTCCAGTCTCACAAGATGTTTAACTATCATATACGGTAACTGAGAAAACTTGGAATGAATCAACAGGTATCTGACCTGTTGATTAACAGAAAACTGTTTCTATCCTTGGAAAATTATAGTTCTAATTATAATTATAATTATAATTCTATATTTCTAATTTATAAAATTATAAGCAGTCTATGTTTTGTTTTCTTGTACGGAACAGAATCTTGGACACTCAATGAAAACATATGAAAGGGAATGCGACTTATGCCTTTGAAATGCGACTATATCGAAGAATGCTAAGGATGTCATAGACTGCTGAACATGTCACTAATGACATGAATAAACAAAGGGAAATTATGAACACTATCAAGATCCGAAAACTAACAATTAAGTCCAAAATAATATAGAAATTAATAACTGGAATTCTAAATTCAGTCACATTTTGAAAACAAAATAAGAGTCAATCTTCAAAAGTCCTCAATGTCCTACATCACTAACAGATTTTTAGTCCTGAGTCTGCAATATCATTCTTACCTCGATTTCAACATTATTTGAACTCATAGTTTTCCCAGTTATCAACCAGCACTTTCCAGCAACTGGAGATAGCTAATTGATAGCAGTTTTAGCCAGGGGTGTGCCTAACGCACGAAGCCCATGGACATACGTCCCTCCCTTAATTTAGATTAAATTCAGCTTCGCCCTAAAATAATCGAATACCGAAAAATTATCGTCAGTTGTTATTTTAAGCAGTGCTCTTATTCTTTGGGAGCCTTCCCCCCCCTGAGATTTGAGACCCTAAGAGTTTCAAGAATGCAACCTGCGTCGAAACCCCTGTGGGCATTCAGACCTTCAGTTTTTCTATATTTCATCCATTCTTCTTTATTTGAAACTTTATTCATTCAACTTCAGCTCTACTAATATTTTCTTGAACTCAATATCTTTTCTAGCACCTCTTTATCTCGCTTCTCCTATTGAGAGATACATTCTATTTTCAGTTCACCTCAATATCCAGGTTCTCCTCCCCCGTCACTTGGGTTCACATTCTTCTGGGTTAACATCAGCTCTACTAATATTTTCTTGAACTCAATATTTTTTCCTGTACCTCTCTATCTCGCTTCTTCTATTGAGAGATACATTCTATTTTCAGTACTCCTCAATATCCAGGTTCTCTTCCCCCGTCACTTTCGGGTTCACATTCTTCTAGGTTTTTCAGTTCTCCCCCTAATACAGTGTCCCTTTTCTCCTCTGCCTCATTTCATGGGTATTTTCTCAAGGATTCTGGACACTTCAGGTTCGATTCATGAGATCCTTGCAAGAGCATAATAATAATAATAAATCAGAAACTGAAATATTAGGAATTTGAATGAGAGCAAAAACAGCAGCGAAAATAATTTTGGAAACAGTGAAGAAACAACAAATTGAATTCCTCGGCTGGTACTGAAGAATTCGCGGGCCAAAAGCGGCGTGAACTCTCAAACTCAAAGTTTCAATCTCGAGCTGGGCAAAGTTATTAACATTGTAGGACAACTCCATGACGAGATTAAGAAAGATATTTTGAATTCCTCAACTTCATTCCTCCACATTTCAACCACGCTGCAAACTAGTCGAATACCAGATTTTCTCACCCACTGCCATCTGCTAACTTTCAGAAAGGAAATGGCAGTGGAAAGAAAACATCTCACTCATCCCCGTTTGTTCTGGCGAAATTCGCTGTTTCCAACAAAATCTGGGCCAGAAATGTGAAGCAAATTTTTTTTTTATTTGATTATAGCATTAAATATGAAGATGAATTCATATCATCTTTTTATGGAGGAACCTTTACAATTTTGTTGGTTCATGAATAAACTGAGTACAATAAAGAAACTATACATAATATTATGTAGAGCATTAACAGTAATGCATGGTGCTTTCCTGTACTGCATCCTGTATTATTGTATCTGAATGACATAAATTTGAGTAATATACTAATTATAGAATTTAGTAACATTTAAACCATTACTGGAGTATAAATTTTCATTAACACTCAGAACATAAATGATAAATGTTGAAATCGTGAATCTCCTTTAAATAATAATGTACTTGGTAAGAGTTAAGCACGAGCATTATTGAAAATTTTTGTTCTTGAATATTATTAGAAATGCTAAAAGCCTCCACATGGTAATAGCCTACATGGCATACTGGACTGTTGCAATGAATTCTGAGTACAAGAGACAGTTTTGAATGATGATTTCTGTTGTATCTTCTCCATTGTAATCACATTAACCACTGTAAAATGTTGTCATCTAACGGAACCAACTTTAAGGAAAACCTATTAACTGATCTGAAGGTAATGCAATGACGTCATTCTAAAATAGTGAAAAGTAATTGAATTCTTGTGCAACTCACTCTTAGAATAAATTCAGCAAGGAGATTGCAACTTGAAAGTATATGGAACTATTAAAAATCGAGCCGTCTCTGATGTTCCCGCTTAGCATTGCTCCACCTATTCTCTTGTCCTCTTAATTTTCCAATTTATAGGCATTCTTCGACACAAACTGCTTGAAAAAAGCTCTCGTTTGCAATAAATTATCGAATTCATAGGCGTTCTTTTCAAACGATCTAATAGGAAAAAGAACTTGTTTGTTGGAGACGAAAGGGTATTTCACTTTCCATCTGTTCCCCATTGCTCAAGAGACTCCTCTCTTCGTTTCCTGGTTTCAATTATTATGCTGTTCGAGCTTTTAATATTTCAAAAGATAAAGGCTTTTTTTCTCATTATATCCAGTTTTCATATTATTTCCGTAGAGAAATATTGACAGATTCTTCGTCAATTTCATCACCAGGAAAAGAATGAAACATTTCCGCTATCTTCATTTTCCATAATGTACATAATAATCCTCGTCCCAATTTTTTGTTATTCCAATGTAGGCTGATACCGATATTTTCACTAATGCGGGTTACAATTTATTAATCAGAATTTATTTGATATTAGATATTTTTTTAATATTCGTTATAGTTGGGAGCCACATTTGTAGATCTGTGTCCATTGTAAATGTTCCGGTTTGAGAATTATCGAGAGATCAGAATTTAAGGATTGGGATGCATTGACAAAGTCATTGTTGTTTCTGCTATGTTATTCGAATTCCAGCTTGATGTCAAGTTCAAATCAATTCAAATAAAAATCAAAACTAATTTTCAATTTCATCAATAATTACTGTAACATCAATTTAGACGTCAACAAATTGAGAACATAATTACACAAAAACAAATTACATATAAGAACAAAAATATATGATGAAAGAGTCAAGTTTAGTGAATTGAAAATTTATAACTCCATGCTTGAGTAATTCCTCAGTTAATCGACCAATTGAAATGAATGATCACTACTCAAGCCAATTACAAACAAGTGATCAAGATTGTAAACAAACTTAAAAGCTCTGCTTCTCATCATCTCAACAATTTGCAACTGCTCCGTTACTAATAAATCAAGACTTGCTACAGAATTTAATTAACTGGTGATATTCAACAGGGACGTCGAAAGAGTTTCGAAACTATCGATTGAGAGAGAGAAGGTCGACAGTCGGCATTGTGGGTCGGTTATTCGTATTGGAGGGCGTTATTTGGGTGAGGGGGGATTATTTTGTCGGGGTGGTTAGAAGGGGTTAGCGGTGGAAGAACTGTTGTCGAAACTCCTAGTTGAACTCTGTTATCATCGCTTCGATTAAACCAGTGATATATATTTCGATTCTGAATTAGAATAGAGATTATGTGTGTGGATGAGCCATATGCTGGTTGCTGTGCCGCCTAACTAGCACACTCTGTGGGCAAATTATGCAAATGAATGCGAAATGCTGCCGAATCTCACTGCCTTCACCTTCACTTGCTCTACCTGTCTCTCTCCTTGTCACTACCACTGTCACTGTCACTCAACTACATTTATCTCCAGCTACCGCCTGCAAAATATGTCGCTCATAGCAAACGACTCGGAAAACAATGAACGATCTTCCACCTTCGTCAAATATTCCTACATCTTTCAAACCCCTGGCAACAACAGCAATCTTATATAGTAAATATTTCTTCTCTTCTTTCATAATCCTGCATTCACATTGTTAGTTAGAGCTTGCTGGCCGAACTCATATATATTTGTTTAATTTGAGCGTGCTTTATGAATGAATTCTGATTAATGATGACAATGAATCAAGATCACGGGTACTGAAGATCCCCAAGGTAATTGAGACTCGTGGTATCTCTTATCAAAAACAAGTAGAATCCCATGAAAGATATTATTTCGTTTATATTATTCATAGAAGTTACTCCAGTAGAATATGGTAGGAAAACTACACTTTGTAGGTAGACCTACCGGGATGGTGAAACTATCTAGAAAGATGGTATGAGAAGAAAGAAATAATATTTGGTTCCAGGTACTTGAGTGCGAGACTGTCAGATTGATTGCATTCATGGTGATGGCAGAAAATTAATCACCTCTATTTTCTTCATTTTCTTTAATCCAATAATTTTTAACTCACTTAAAACTATGAGTCCATTCATCTCTCATCGTCATCATCCTTACGTCACCATCAACCACGCACTGACCCACGTCTTATAAGGGCATCATCCTTAGCCAAAAACAAAAACAAAATCTGAGCACCTTGGATGGTCTTCACTCTACGACCATCATGTACGATTTATCATCTATGAAAGTATGAAAAACATACTAGAAATTGCAGATACCGATCATCAAGCCACCACGCGTATCCACCTATAATTATGTAAAACACTACAAATCTTTATTGTCTATCAACATTTATCATTATACACTAGGATTTACAGACATTCGTTTCCAAAATCTGACAATCTGTTCTGATCTGATTCATTATTTTTTATTGTTCTGTTCTGAATGTGGTTGGAAGGTGAGGACTGGACATCACTGAACAAACTCCGCCCCGGTTTACCAAAAATGTAATAAAACTGTGATGTAGTCATTGTATTCTCAAATAGTTCATTCGAAATAATGGCGTGATGATTGATCCAAATCAACTTTAATTTCTGCCAGTTTTTTAATATTATATTAGGAGTGGTCGTAGTCGAGTGGATCAGATACTGGCTTTATGATTCAGAGGCCCGGGTTCAAATCCCGGCCCGGGCAAGATATTTATCTCGGGCCACTCCCGTGTTTCGGATGGACACGTTAAGTCGTCGGTCCCGGCTGCCTAAAAAGCAGTCGTTAGGTCATGTCAGAGGCCCTGAAATTGATCAGCTGCTACCTGAAAACTCTGACACCAGACCTGAGCCAGCCAGGTCATTCGATATTATTATTATTTTATTTTATTAATATTATATTTTATTGGTGTTTGCTCAACTTGGTGGCTAGTGGAAAATAGTTGAGCTCCTAGCCGAGTCACTCTGCTTTGAGGCTAGAAATACATAATTTCTATATTGTTTTAAATGTTGCAATCAAAAACTTGAATATCTTGAAACTATATTGAGTTCAATTTCATGATGTTATCAATAGAATGATAATTTGAGCCACTCAGGTCCCGTTTTATGGGGAAGCTGGATTATATTTGATCTAATTAGCCTTTTGCTAGCCATGCCACTTCAAAAGGAGTTCAAGTTTGTTATTTCCATTCTGCCTCATGGTTGAATAATCATATTATCAATTATTCTCATTTAATATGTTTTATCTTATATTCGTTATTCCAAATTGTTTTCCATCCGATTTATGGTTTTCATCCGATTAATTATTTTATTCGGAGGTCTTTAAATCCTTCATTCCATTCCCCCATTAGCTCCTGTCCGATTTATCATACTTCTGACTCCTCAATTTCTTACCTATTCACCTTTAAAATTATATTGGTTTTTCCGCCAATCAGTTAACCGCCTTAGCCCTTGAAGTACGTTTGAATCGTGTTTATCATGGTCTAATCTTGTACTTGGATAATATTGTTTTGTGATATTTTGCTATTCATGTTCAAGATCGACTCAAAAGTACATTCTTTGAGAATGATTTTATGAATTTTGGTTATGATATGTGAACCAAGATAATTTCGCACTAACCTCTCGAAATAGCACTACTGTCTATTAATCTGGTAAGAATTAATTATTATGAAAAAAATAAGTCCCCGGTAAGAAATGAAATAATGGTACTTCTTTCACTCTTTCAATTATTATCAACTATCTTCTTCAGCAACTACTTGTTTTGAACTTGCTTCAAATCATAAAAGTCGTCAAACATCATTCCTTCGCGACAGGGCCCCTCATCTACTATGCTTCCATTATTTTTCATTACTTTGTTACGTTTCTGTGATAATTGTTACTCTTTTATCGTTTTTTATATGACCCAAAATTCGACTAAATAATTTTCAATCTTCCTTTTCATCATATTTCTACTGATATCATTCTCATTCGAGGGTGTCTCCAAATTTTCATGGTAGCTCTAGCCCAGTGGGTTTTTCCAATTTTTCTCTACTTTTCATCAGCAAACATTTTGTTGCATTCAAGCGAAATAATATGGTTGAGTGGAGGGTTCATAGAGAACAGTGGCATAGTGTTGACAAATAATAAAATAATAATTCATGCTCACTTCTTTAAGATAAGTATTATGGATATTTCATGCTAAAAATATATCAATGATTGACAAGGTTCAAACGTTATTACATACAAAATATGAACAATAATATTATCAATTATTATTTATTGGAATTTTTATCATGACGAAGAAGCAGGAGATCCTCTCATACAGCTTAGAATTTGGGAATTCTTCAATAGGAGGAAAACAATGATAAATAATTAGAGCTTCGAGTGATGATTGACAAAGTATTGTACTTGTAGGGGATAGAGTTGAAAGTGCTTCCAGACTCCAAATAATTGATTGCAATTCTAGATTGTTTCTTGGGATTACTTTGTTCGGCCTGATTGTATGCGGTTGGCTAAACAGCTTATCGCGGAAGGAGCAGTTTGAAGTCTGTAACTAAATCAAATGTACCGAATTCGAGTAGTTGCCTTCCATTTATTGAAGCATTTATAGGAACTGGTGACGGTAGTTTCATCATTATCAATCTCTAGTAAGCTGGAAGCTAAAATATCTGCCAGCTGAGTTGAATGTGAATGGAGTCATAATATGGTAGGTATTTGGTTGACCTATATATAGAGATGGAGGTTGACCTATATTATTTTCTGAGTCAAACAACAGGCTCAGAGTGAACGGACAACACAACATTGAAACTAGAACCATGAGACAAAATTCAACATCAATATAGTTTGGATCAATTATAAAAACCTACTAGGAATAAAGTTATGATCATTTATCTAAAACTTTCAAGTGTTCCAATCTTTGCTTTTGTTCAATTTACAAGAGTGATAGTGGAAGTTTAAACGAAATACACAAGAAAAATGTTTTTTTTTTCAAATTCAATAATTGAATTAAGAATGATCTAAAAAACCACAAAAACCTTTTGTGATCTGAAAAACCTATGTATAGTTTGATATCAGCTGTATTACTTTGTTACATCTAATGGAAGTGGATGAGGAATATGGACTGCTTGAAGATCTACCAGCTTTCCAGCTGTTATATATTTATTATACAACTAGCATTTATTCGTAGCACGTGCTCTGCAAGGATCCAATTAAAAACATGATCAAATGAAATCTTGAAGAATTTAAAATATGCCGACTCGTATAACCATCTTCCGTGAATTGAGAATGTTGTCAAACTTAAAGTTAATCACTCCAGTAGTTCAGACATGATGATGCGTTATTCGTGGATTTCCTATCCCGTACGTTTATAAGCAATTTTTTCCCTTTATATTACATAGACTTTCCAACTCAATTATATCTAGTGTTCTAATTGACCGAGCGAAGTGAGGTCTAAGATTCAAGTCGACGGTTTGGCATTTCTCTTAATGTTTAAGTGTTTGAAAAAGGAGCCTCCTTCATACGCCAATATTAGAGTAAAAATCAGACTATAGAATTATTCATCATAAATCAGCTGACAAGTGATTACACAGATATGTGGAGAAGCCAGTCTATAGCTTTATTCCTGTAAGGTCTATAGTTTCAATCAGGTACTTGTGGATGAGAATACTGCGTGAAGTCTACTGTTCACAGAACTACCAGCTATTCTATTGG